>NC_137602.1:274792-393440 GCF_963210335.1 Falco punctatus | reverse complement strand
GTGGAAACAAAGTGACTCGTTTGGGGAGGTGGAGTTGAAGTTAACAGAGAAAGGGATTAGACAAATACACGCCCAGGGGAAAAAGAGGCAGCAGAAAACCCTCCTCACATGTATCCCCCGGTTAAGACTGAGTGTTTATATGAGACAGACAACGACACTTGTGCCCAAATTGTGCCCAAATGGTTATTAAAGAGGCTCCGTTTACAGCAACTGAGTCAGTAAAATAAGGCAGGATTTTGCAAAGACTCCAAAAGAATCTGAAACAGAACATGTTTGGAAAGTGTCCTTGTCAGGAGGGGATGGGATTTTGTTGTCAGAGAAGGAAGCAGAAGGATACTGGGGCCCAGCTGTGTTTTTAACTGCTGGCAACCATCAGGCCCCATGGTCATTAACGCAGAGGGCAGCGTATTGGGCCGGGGGCAGTGAACCCTCTGGAAGGGGAGACCCCCTAGCCGTAACAGGTGCGGTGGATCAGCTGGTAGAAGTGTACAAAAGGCAGCTTGTCTGCAGATGATGTATGGCAGGAGGCTTGAATCTCGCCAGGGCTCCCCCATGATGGTGCCTGTGGACCCAGAAGGGGTGACTCCTCTAATTCCAGGACTTCCTGATTCTTTAAAACCCACTGGGATCCAGCTACAGGGGAAAATACAAAATACCCCCATATCAGGCAGAGTTATGTGAGGGGAAATTGCTCAACAGCTAATTAACTCTGGGACAAAATACGGTCCCGTTGGTAGGTCCTGGCAAAGACTGAAACGAGAGCCGCAGAACTGCGGGAAAAGCTGAGGGACGCTTAGCACAGGCTCAGGGAAGTCAGAATTCTAAATCGGTCCGATGTACTGATCCTGGGGGAGGGAGACCCCTAAGCCGGCAGGACTGGTGGCAGCTGGGGCTCCAGAGAGGTATTCACTGGGATCTAATGGATGGGCTCCCGACCCAGAAACTGGAGAAATCTGTACAGACATGGTCAGGGCACAAAGTTAGTTTCAAGCCAACCCCTAGTGCCCCACCATCAATAGGCATCGGGGAAAAAGCTGATGAAGTAAAGAAACTATCCTCCATCCCCCGAAGGTGGGGGGGGGAAGGGAGGGTGAATGTTTATTAGGCAACTCACCTTAAATTTGAGAGGAGATTTAATGATTACAGTGGCCGTTGGAACACAGAAAAAACCAGTACTGACACAGGAGCACAAATCACTGCACTGACGCAGAGTGAGGCAGAGCAATGTGGAATTCTGACTTTGCCTAAAACCCCAATTGTCCTAAATGCTTTAGGGAAAACTCAGTCGGTCCCTGTGGCCTTGGTAACATTATGGATGCCTGGGGAGGCAGACCCAGGTAACACCCAGGCTGCAAAAGGCCCTTTCCCAACAAATCTTTTGGGCATAGATGTGCTGAAGGGCAGGCAGTGGTATGATACCCAGGGGAATTCATGGTCCTTTGGCACTCCTCAGATCAGAGAATTAGCTGAAACGTCCTGGGCAGAAGTGCGCCTGTTGCAAGCAGCACCTACGCTCCCCCCTTCCAGGATGACTGATGTGACAGCCTGTCCCTTGCCATTAGGGGCCTGGAGGGGATAGCTCCTGTGACTGAGGATCTTAAACACCAGGGCATTTTAACATTCACCCACTCCCCATACAATTCCCCAGTGTGGCCGGTTGGTAAATCAAATGGGAAGTGGAGACTGACTGTAGATGATCGTCGACTTAATGCAGACACTGGTCCCTTGGCAGCAGCGGTGCCTAATGGAGCTGAGCTCATCTCACTCGTTCAGGAGCAGGCTCATGCGGTGATGGCCACAGCTGATGCCAAAGAGATGTTTGTCATGGGTCCCCAGCAAGAGGAGGACCGTGATCGTTTTGCTTTCACATGGGAGGGACAGCAGTACAGCTTCACTCGCCTCCCTCAGGGATATAAACATTCTCCCACCTTAGCACGTCATGCTTTGGCACAAGGATGAGCCCAAATTCTCCCAGAACAGGGAGTTAGAGTTTATCAATACATCGATGATGTTTTGATAGGAGGGGATGAAATTATTCCAGTACAGGTGACACAAGGAAAGATTATACAGCACTTAGAGTCTCTGGGACTCCAGGTACCAGAGGGAAAGATACAAACTGCTGCAAAGGAAGTGAAATTTTGAGGGATATGGTGGAGAGGAGGTTCAGCCTGTATTCCTCAGGACACCCTCTCAACACTAGAGCAGGTAAAAATTCCAGAAAATAAAAAGGAGCTGCAGCATGCCTCACACTTATTGTTCTTCTGGAGAAGACACATCCCAGACTTTGCAATAATTGCACGACTCTTATATGACCTGCTGCGAAAAGGAGCAGCTTGGGAATGGGCTCCGGCCCACGATGAAGCGTTACAGCTTTTGGTGTCTGAAGCAAACACCCACCGGGCTTTGGGTCCTGTTCACCCCACTGACCTGTCCAGATTGAGTGGGGGGTTGCACACTCAGGATTGTCCGTTCATCTTTGGCAAAAAGGACCAGAAGGTCCTGCCCGCCCGATCAGATTTTACTCCAGGAGCTTTAGGGATGCTGAGAAACGGTACTCTAATTGGGAAAAAGGATTGTTTGTAGTGAGTGTTGCTCTCAGAGAAGCGGAGCGAACCATACGCCAACAGCCTCTAATTTTAAGGGGACCTTTTAAGGTAATTAAACCTGTGTTAGCAGGAACTGCACCCTGCACCCCCCACCCCCTCCACCCGGGGTTAGGGTTAGGTTTTTGATTCAGACTATTAAGTACAAGACGAGGTGTTGTCCATGATCAAGTAGTCTAAAAATAGTAAAGCAGTAGCACTGGAGTCTACCCCAAAACAAACCCACTTGTTTAAAAAAGGTTTGGTGAAGGAGTATGGCATTATGCAGGAAGATGTAGCATTTCAAAGACAGTAATAATATCGGTGAGTTATGGATTTACGCTAATGTGTTTATTCAAACAGTATAGTACAAAGTACAAGTAATTAAGCTAATGTTCCAGGAGGTGACACTGCTCTGGTCATTTTCAGCTGTTCACATTATAGAATTCTGATCATTATCATCAGTGATTATTTCTTTTACTTGAATGCCTTTTGTATTGTTGACTTCCATTTATTATGAATTTTCTAGTCTACCAGTGACTGAAAAAGTGTTAATTAGATTATGCTTTCTTTCAAGGAAAAATGAATTATTTGAGAAGAGGCCGATGCTTGTTCATAGTTTTAGCATTTTTGATTTTATTTAAGACTTTATAACAAATTACTAGATATGGCTGACTATATTCGGGTTGTGATTTGATACACATGAGCATAATGTACTTTCATTTTATATTACGTATTATATATTAGACTTCTCTTTTCCTGGGATGGTAGATTGAAATTGTCATGGATAGAGATGAAGAAGAACTTGAGGAATTGCAATCCAAGTGGTGGTGTCAGCTTTTTGTAAATGCTAAGGTTTTTTCAGACTAAGCAAAGGTATTTGGGAGGTTATATATCTATTTTCAGCATCCAGTGCTTAAAGGGAGTGGGGGACATAACCTTAAATTTAAACCTCCTCTTGCCAGTTCAATAGAATTACAGGTGAAATGGTTCTAATTTCACCTTTTTATACTACCCAATTTAATGAATACCAAGGTGGGGGAAGTATATCAAATTATTTCAGGTGAAAAGTGATACATGCACTTACTCATTTGGTTCTCCCCAGATTTGGAATTAAAAACTTTACCACTTATTACATGATTCATAAATTTTTGTTGAAGGGAAATGCAACTGTTTCATACTCTTATGATTCTGATGCTTTTGATAATTTGAAAATGACTATTATAGAAATATTTAAAACTCCGTTTCCAAATCTGGCTAGTTTCTGTTACCATCGACTTGTTCCTCTGTTATGTAATTAGTTCTGTGACTAAAAAAATAGCCTGAAATTTACTGTCCAGTGAAACGGATAAGTTCTGGATACCTATTAATCACAGAACTTGAAGGGCAGTTATTTAGTTATTGGACTTGCCAGCGCTGGCGAGAAGAGCCGGCCACGCAGCCTCTTGCTGCTCAGCTGCTCAGTACGAACCGCATCTGACCGTGCAGTTTGTCTAACCCAGTCAAAAGGTCAATTGCCCCAAACAGACCCTACTCAGCTGTGCAGCACTTGGAGTACACCAGGGTGCTCAGTGGCTCCAGGGACTCTGCCAGCGATGAAACCTGCTACTGCTGAGGCGGGGGAGCCCCCAGGCTTGGTGGAGGAGCGAGGAAGAATGGCACTGAGAAAAGAAAGGACAGGCAGCTGGGAATTCTTGCTTCTTCCTTCTGCTCCCCCGGTTGCTCTCAGCCTAAGGGTGGCCGCACAGATGCGTCCCCTGAAGGCCATCTTCTTCAGTCCTGTTGGCCATCAGTGTTTCTGGAGCTGTCGAGCAAGAGTGTTAGACTCTCTAGACACAGAATTCTAGAAAGCTCTCAAGAAACAAGCTCTGTTGTGCTTCCAAACTAAGATGCACAACATTTTGTGGAATTCTGATACTGGTTTTTGTTTAAATTAGCATGTTATCAGTTTCCTCTTCCCCCCCCCCCCCCGTGATAACTGGAACCCATATTCTTTCCTGAAGGTGGAATTTTAAGAGGTATCTTTTTAAGGTAATATGGATGATGTTGAAGTATTATATTAGTCACTGTTTGTCCACCAGGAAAAATGCTATCAGAAGAAATTATTCTTATTTAAATGAAGTTTTTTTCATGCTGTCACAGCTCTATTTTCTGTATCAGCTGCCTTCATGTATAATAGTAAAAATAATACAGGCTTATAAGTGATGATACTGTTAAAGCAGAATACCAGATTTTGATATACACTGTACATACCCAGCAACACTTCTGCAGGGTTGTACTGTGTAATATTAATAAAACTCATATGCTTATTTTTAATCAGTTTGCATGGAATAGGAAGCTAGTGTAGGGAGCTTTGGTGAAAATGGCATAAATGCTGGAAGAGTTTAATGGGAATTTTTAAATAATCCTAGGTCCAAAGCCTAGTCTTTTTTTTTTTTTTTTTTTCAGTCTTGGGGTTGATGGAGATTGGGTTATAGAAATACAGAATTTTTTTAGAATAGGATTTTTTTAATACCAGCCTGGTTTATTTTCTGTTGTGCATTTTTTTAAAACAATTTTGCAGTATAGAGAAATACTAAAGTAATCATGACAACGAAAGTACCGTATTTCTTTAAAGGAATTTTTTTTTAATAGTCAGTGCTTCTCAGGGTAGGAATTGTGCATGTCTGCATTGCTGAATAGCATCTAGCATGGTAAGGCCTTAACTGGGGTCTGTGGTTACTCTTGCAGTCTAAATAAAAACTGTGTAAAAAGCTCCAATGTAAAAACGGTTATACCGATGGGTTGGTTAGAAGGCATTCCAAAAGGGAGGTTTATTAGTATTACTCAACTAACAGGCACTTAGCTTTGTTTATTTACATTGCATGGCTTCTTTATTCAAGCAAGATTTATTCCTTAATGTTGGATTAAATCTACACTTAGGCTCATTTTTATATTTAAAGAATTATTGGCCTTATCATCAAGCGTTAGGAGAAGGCAAATCATACGGGTTTTCTGAGCTTGTTTATGGCGCCGCTTGTTACTTGTCTTTCTACTCCACACCAATGCTCACATTAAATATAGATTTTTTTTACCTCTTAATTTTATACCCTAATACAGACATTTCCAACAAAACCTGTAGCTGTACAGTAGTTCTAATTGTCTGTTATTCATCTTTTCCTTCTTGTGAAGGAGTTGATACTATTATTAGTAACATACTCCAGGAGTAAGTGGATAGCAGTTTTACAACAGCGTATCTGTTTCTCTGACTAGTCACCTAAAGTTCTGTCCCTTTCTGTGCCATTCTTAGCCTTCCCTTCCCTGCCTCAGGAACGCTGCAGGTTAAATGTTCTAGTATGAGAGTTACCTGATCTGATTTTAGAAGTTAAAATTAAAAGCATGTGCTGCTATGTTGTATCTAGAAATTAACAGCAAGATTTAGGTTTTAAAGCAGAGAAATACTGTGCTTAGTTCTCAGAAATATCGACAAACTTGCATCTGTATTTTTCATTAAGTATATTCAAACGTGATATGAAGTGATCTGTCTTTTTATGGTGCGCCCCAAAATTGTTTGAGGATCTTCAAAAGCTATTTAAAGTAGAAGAGGGGTGGTAGAAAGTGCTTTTAAAGTATAAAGCTCCTGAAGTATTGTGGGTAGGATGGTTAAAGTAAATTAGGTACAGAACAAATGTATCTTTGTGGTTCTTCCTGAATAATGGTTTTCCATGACAATTTGCAAGTGACACATTCGCTGAAAAGCACCTTGAACGTGTGCCACTCATAATAAAGGGGCAACATTAATGTCCAAGGTGTAAAGTATGAGAGTGTTCCTGTTTACTCCTGTCTCTGCTTCGAACAGTTTTGTACTTAGTCTTCCTTTGTATTTTAAGTTTCTTTCTTTCCAATGTCTTCAGAATGCTTCTAGCATTTAAACACATTTAAAATGTAAATACATTTAAGTTCCTTGTTACACTTCACAGGATTGTCGTGTGTTTGCTGCTAATAAAAAAGTGTTAAAACAAAAGAAACAAAACAAAAAACCTTCTGAGGAAATTTTTTCATGGATTAAGGTTTTGTATAATGACTTTACATGTAGAACTAAATCATTTAAGCATGAATGTGATGTCTGCTTTTTTGTTGTTTTTATGTAACCTGAAGATGTGTTGCAGTATGCTGAACAAGTGTTGCAATTCAAACTCGGATATAAAATTTGCAAGTGAAATTTTTCTACAGTAAAGAAAGAAAAATTGTACTGCAGTGACTCAGATTTTTACAGGGTACTAACCTTTTTCAAGATTGCAAGTAATATATTTGAATTAAACTTTTGTTCCTCCTTCAGATTGCTTTGTGGAGGTGAAGAGGGATATTTTAAATGCATGCTGTGTGGAGCTGCTGATTTATATGTGTATGTACAATTGTGTTTTGGAATGTCTTCAGTAAAGCAATTTTTACAAATGGAAGTAAGTCAGTTTTATCTGGAACAATTCTATATTAAAATTTTTAAAACAGCACTCATAGATTCGATGTTATCTTTAGGAAATACACAGGCATAAAGTCATCAAACAATATGTTCTTGTGTCCTGATGTTTTTCCATATGATAATACTGAAACGTCAGCTTCATTTGTTGCAGGAAACGGAGGGCTTGAAGGAACAGAGCACCGAAAGCCAAATCCCATCCCATAACTCTTCAAACTTACTTTTCCCTCTCTCATCCCCACCCCGCAATCATATTTCCTGGAGTTCCCATCCATATTTGCATTCTTCTGGTCTCTCTGTTCTTTTTTTCTGAATCATACTTCTGGGTTTTTTTTGTAGAGGAAAAGAACTGCTGAGAGAATGCCAAATAAGCACAACTACTGTTTGTTGCCCTTGCAGTTCCTTCAACAGCCTTCAAAGTACTGAAGGTTTCCTGGTTAAGAAGTGTTACACGACAAGGTTTATCAGCTGTGCAGTGTTCCCTGGCCAAGCTGGGAAAGGGTTTGTCAGAGGACTACATACTCTGCCTTATTTTATCTTAAAAGAAAAGTAGCTCTTCCTTGGTACCGTATTCAAACTGCCCAAACTGGTTTGGGAATGGTAGACTAGTGTGATGCTTAACTCTCCTCAAATGCTGCACAGCCTGGCTTCTGTTCCCATTTGATGTCTGCAGCTGGACGCTGAGTGTAGTCTTTCAGCTTCCAATGCTACTCATTTCCTTACTCCTTCCATATGTAAATAGCAGTTGTATGGGTTCTATTCTCTTGCTTTCCCTTTTCAGTTTGATGATTGTAGAACCCTTTTAAGGGGCTGTTGAAGGAAAAGAGTCTCTTATGGAGCCATCCAGCAACATGACTTGGTTATTTGGTACCATCAGAGACAACTGAAATACGACTGAAACACATTTTGCAAGTAAAAAGTGACGCTATGGTCAATGGAGGAATTTTGAAGAACAGTGTCCTAAATTTGTCTCCTCTGGAGGTTACAAGTCCACAACTAGTTACTTACACTATGAACAAAACATATTCTTGGATTAATTTATCTGATCTAGTGACATATGTAAGATCATATCTAGTTGACTGGGGAGAGTTGTGTTAGGTCATAGCGATCCTCTCATTCCTACTTCATCGCTTCTCAGCTTAACTGTGGCAGTTCAGTGTACGTGGCATGAAGTTACCAGCATTAAAGAAACGTCGGTTCTGTCGTAGGTGTCCTGCTGTAGCACACTGGGTATCTATACAGAAATGATGATTTATCTCCATCTATGTGGAGTCTAGAGAACATCTCTTCCAGAAACCACTTGAGAATTCTTCAGCGCCTGGTCCAACACTCCCAATCTGTTGACCTTTATTTCTTAAAGAGATAAACATACAGCACAGTGTATGCGTGAGATTATACACATGTGTAAACACACATTAGGTTATTTTCTTTAAAGAAAGGAAACCTGGTGGTGTGTGATCAATGTACTTGGATGCATATGCTTCTTTTGAGGGTGAAAGGTATTAGGTGTGCTTTTTAATGATGATCAGTTCAAGAGCTTGTATTAACTAGAATTCCTGGAACTCTTCAGCCATTATACAGAGACTGGCATGTACTCGGTCTCTGTCAGGTGTAAATTCAGCATATGCAAGTGATGCAGCTGCTAACCTCCAGCATGCCTGCAATAGAGATTTTTCACTTACTGATGTTTGCCTAGAGTCTAAAAATCTGTATGACTAAAAATGTATGTTTTCAAATATGCTAGCCTGTGATGTAACCTAGAAGTCACCATTATCACCTAAATCATACCTGATTTCATCTGCTCATTAGCTGCGTTTTCTTGCTCAGAATCTCTCACTGTCTTCATTTCCATCAAAACAGGCAGCTGAGTGGGAAACTTGGGGACTCCTCTGTCTGCTTATTTTTACCAAAGGAACTTCTGTCATTTCATAAAAACTCTCATTTTTTTGTTCAAGTACAGTTTTATTTCTTTTACTTATAACACTTATGTGTGTTTCTAAAACAGTGTATGTAGATTTGGAGAACAGGAGGAGAAGGGACGACAAGAGGTCACCTGCTCTATACACCAGCCTAAGGACAGGCTTATCTCTCTACATGGGTGCCAATATTTTCTGTTAAAACCTCTATGATTAAGGTTTTAAAACAGCCCCGGTCAACACCACTTGTAATACTTTACTGTCCTTACTACTAAAAAGGATTTCATAAGGCTGAGTATCTTCTTTTGATATCTTTAGTAGCTAATACAAATTTCCCTTAAGCTTATTATTAGTTGTCCTATCCACTGTGGACATGAAAATTGCTCTCGCTTTATGCAGCAACCTTTTGCACATGTGGTACACATTTCCACATCACATCTCTCTCCAATTTTTTTCCTTTCTTCAGATAAACTGGTTAAATTCAATTTATCTATCTTTTCCTAAAGCTAGAAACCATGATCACCACTCCTGGTATTTCCCCTACCTCCATTTTTCTCAGAACTGTCTTGAAGGAGAGAGCCCAAAACTATACATGGTACTGCTGGGCTTCTTTTCTAAAGTTGCTTTATAATATTGTTTACACAGATATCACGGTCAACTTGTCTAATAATTCCTCTAGAGCCTGTGAGACTCTGCCTCTGCTGAACTTTGTTCCAGTCTCAAAGCAAGCTGTGCAGTGACACCATCTGGTTTGGTTTTGCCTATAGAGTTCTTCCGCATTTAAATTGCTGTTTCAACCTAATTCAGTGTAAGCTGCTTTATACAAACTCTCTCCTTTCCTTGTAATAGCTTTGTGTCCTCATTCGGTGCTGCCCACACAAGACTTCTCCTGTTTTCAGGAATAGAGCTGGCGTTTCTCCCACACGAAACGTTTGTGGGGAGGGGGCTCAAAGGCTGTTGTCTTACGCAAGCAGCTTCTTTCTTACAGACTTCCATGAAACTCCATTTTATCTTTTTTTCTTTGTCAGTAATCCAGATTAAAAGGTTAACAGGAACTGTAGAGTTACATATAGCTTTACAAGCAAGAACTTAAATAGTTAGGCATACTGACTTCAAGGGGGAAGTCAGGATAAAAAAAACTGTAAACCAAATAATACTGTGGCTAAGAGATGAAAAACATATTACTGTTACTGCATTTGTGAAAATGGTAGCAATTTTTATGGTAAGTAATATTTTTTTCTCAAAGTACTACAGTTGAATGTGATTTACAGAAATGAGCTGTGGTGTTTTGTTGGGTTTTTTCCCCTTTTCCCTGTTAGTGGGCAGGAAAGAATCAAAGTGCAGGGAGTCTTTTATTGCTGCATTTGAGTATGGTCTTTTTGAACAACCTGCCTGCCGAGTTTGTTAGGAATCTTACTTAGATGGCACTGTTTGTTACACTTGTTAATAAAATATTGCCAAAGAGTAGCTTGAAATGTGTAGGTGAAGTTGCACTGATAGATGAGCTGATTTAACAGCTCAACAGTGCCAAACAAAAATCTTCCTCTTTTCTGCCGGTGTGCCTTCCACCTCCCCTTGTATAAGCTTCATTCCGAATGCTCTAAGATGCTGCAGCTCGCTAAACTATTAGACAAAAGAAAAGTTCTTTGCCAGATTGTGGAGCTGGATCAGCTTAGCACAAGGGCTAAAGAGCACCAAAAATGGCTTAATGCGGAACTAAAAGTTGGTGCATGGGGAGGAAGGAGGGGTTTAGGTTTTGAAGAGGAGCTGATTCTTCATCCTTTAGTGGACCTGAGCTATTAAGTTGGCTCCAAGGTATGCAATGCTACCCTTTGAGAAGCTGAATTGTACAACATGTTTTTCAGGAAAAAATGTTGCGCCCAGAAGTTGTGGTAAATTCTTCTGAGTCCCTATCATGTGTCCGCCTGCCCCCCCCGTCAAAACTAAATGCATGATTTGAGTCGATCTGTCCTCTTTAAGACTATACGTATTTTCTTCTGATCTGTTTCTGTTATTTTTTAGAAAGTCTTGTCTTTTGTGGTTGTTGTTGTTGTTTGAATTGCTGATGCAGTAGCTACCAGAAGGCGGAAGATGACCTCACCAAAAGCCAAGAAAGGCACAGCATCCAGAAGGGGAGTCCAGAAGTAAATTACAGATGGAACAACAAATTAAGCTGCTCTTTGGCTTACCTCTGGGTTGTCTTTTTTTTTCAGTTACCGTAGCACTGGAATCTATTTCTTTCCTTTTAAAGTGATGAATCCTGAAAACAATGTTGTTTGTACCTGTTTTGAAGAATAGATGTTTTATTAAAATAGATGTTTATTAATTAGATTTTTTATTAAAATATTTGCATAATTTACGAATACTTCAATACGAATGCAAAGTTTTGCCAACTTTGAAGTGAGGATGTGTTTTCTTTATACACACAAATCCATATCTTAAAGGCAAACTAAAGTGTTTTTTTCTGCTTTATAATGTAGAAATAAAGCTTTATTTACTTTTGTTGTGGGTACTTTATAAAGAACAGTGGTGTTGCATCTGATTTCTTCTAATTTTGAGTAAGTCCTATTGAGGGCCACTTAGATGTACACCAAGAGGAAGTCTGAAATGGTAGAGACACCTTTTAAATATTTTTCAAGTGTTTGAATTGAAAAAAGAGAACGTAAGACAAAAAACACGTCCTTGCATTCCAGTTTGTTACAAAATAAGTTTAAACAATTATTTGGAGAACAGGTAGTGAATGTTAGTTATTTTTTTCATAGTATTTGTGTTTGTGTCACTTTTCTAATTATTCAGATTTTCTCTGGAAAGGAGGAGACCAGCATTTCAGACATAGAGCCCAGGGAAAAGAAAAGAACAAACCAAAACCCAAGGTCCATTCTCAACTGCCCCCTCAGGTTTTCTTTTTATGTTAGTGAAAAGTTGTAATTGTTAATAATTTTGTAAAGTGTCTAGTTCCAGTGAAAGCTTGACTTGCCTGTGCTTCTCATAACAAAATAATGGTTTACCTTTTTTTCATAGTTGAGAAGCATGTAACCTACCAAAACCTTTCTTAAAAGTACTTCCTTGCCTGGCTTTGAGTCTTGTTTTCAGAGTTGTAAGTAAAAAAATGCAGTGTTTAATTTTGGTGTGAAATACTACTACTTTACATTTAGATACTGCAAAAAAAAAAAAAAAAAAATTGTTAGGACATGAACATTATTCTTATCAGGGAGACTGCTTTATGAAGTGCGGCAAACCAAAACGAATGCGTATGAGCTAGTGGGTGGTGTATTTGTGTGGATGCCCAGTGCTATGCTTGCTTGATTTTGTGTCTGAATCGCTACTGAAATAAATATGTTGTAGCATAAAATGTTGAATGAATGCCGAGGTTATGTTTTGAAAACAAGGGAATCCATTGTTTTGAAATAAAACTGGAATAACATATTTAAAAGTTCATTTCTACTCTGACTGCTATACAGACTCAATCAGCAAAGTGTGGCTGGTGACTTTAAGCATAGCATGCTTTTCATTTCAGATGCAAAAACAGGACTGCTAAAGCCTCTCTCATATTTAAAACTCCTCAAACCAAACTATCATTTTAATGAATTCATTTAATCATTTTGTTCAAAAAGTATGTTATACTATTCCGAAGAACTGTTGTCAGGAAAGCATATTGTATTCTCTTGCTGTCTTGCATACTCAAAGTTAATGTCATTCTTTTGTACTTTAGTTGTTTGACATTTCAATTGTTTTAGTAACTTATTTACCAGTAAACTTTCTCTCTTTATTTTGAAGTTTACAAGGAGTGTGTTTTCTTTTGAGACTGCCAAAGCCAAATGCAGGAAACACAGACATTTCCATATATTTGAAAAGAATGTTCTGAGGTGCAGATTTCGTAAGCCACCCCTGCCTCTTCCCACCCCAAAAAAGTCCTGGAAAAAGTTTGTACCGACAAGTGTTCTGCGAAGAAAAAGGGTGCTTTCCATCCTAGGTGAATGTTGTTTCAGGGCTTGCCTTTGCTCACAAGAGACTGCAAAGCTACAGTCGTGGCAAGCAAGAACGCCTTTGGCTCACTGTGACCTGCAATGATGTTTTAAAGCGTGGGATGGTCAGGATAAGCGAAGTGGAAGGCTGTGACAATCCCTGCAGTGCTACTGTACATACCGCATACTGTATGTGCTTGCACACGTGTGTGCTGTTTTGCAGAACAGGGATAGGGAAACGGTAGGATTTTGTTGCCATCCCTGTCTGAAAGTAAAGCCCCCGACACAAAAGAAGCAAGCTGCCTTTAGACTGCATTTACAGCTCTTGGTGACTGCAGGTGTGTGTAAATATTAGAGAACAGCAGGGTCCTGCATTCCCAGAGCCACTTGAGCAGTGCCGTGAAGACAAGTGTCCTTACTGGTATTGCAGTCATACTCCCAAGCTCTCCTGCTCTTTCCAATCTGTGCGCACAGCCGTGAAAAAACCGGACTGACATTTACAGCACAGCAGGGAGACTCTTGAGTAGGGAATGTTAAAGACTCCGCTACCTATGTTTCAAAGTGGCCACTATACATGATAAATCTTCACAGGAGAACTAGTCGGCACTTCAGCTGATGGTGTCATGAGGCTATTGATAATGAAGCACAGAATGCTTCTTTTAGTGCTTGAACGCTTTGCAGACAAATTGTTTCTATTTTTTTTCCTTAACCTAAAATATCTGGCGAGAGAATCAAATTCAGGATGGGTATAAGATATTTTTTAGATGGTGCTGCTTTGCTAATTTTTACAGGAATAAGTTAATATAAAATATTAACGTAATTCCCGATGTCTGTTACAGCTAGCATTAAGAAGGGTCAGTTGCTTTCCTGAGTAGTTTGACAGACTTTACTCACTGTTTTATCCTAGTGAGCTGCCAGATTTGGGATGCCATAATAAGAGTAATGCAATTAGGTTTTCTGCACATTGTCTGGTTGACTTCTTAATTAAGAGTTTCTTTCCCTTTGGGAAAAAGACTAGACAGCCTGTCATTTGCTATTACTAATTCTGCTTAAGATTATCACTGGAGCTTTTTTTGTAATTAGCTGTCTTAGTTGGCTCTTAAATTTTAATAGCCAATTGAAGCTACATTTTAGCCAAGTTCCATACCTAAATTGCATTCAGTCCATTAACAAAGTTGGTTAAAAGGCTCTTGAAAGAAAAGCCAATAGATGGTGGTTAGCACTTCCATGTTTGCAGCAGTAGCAGTACCAGCCTCCAATGAACATTCTCAAGAAATGGCACTTCCTTCTAGCAAAGGAAGAGAACAAAGAATGACCAAAATTTGTTTTGGGAGCATAGGCTGATTATGCAGAATACTTGGAGAAAAAAAATAAAATTGAAGTGCGTCTTTTCTGGAAGAAGGTGGGGGAGATGCAGAAGGGAGAAATGAATGGTTCTGCTCAGACTTGACAGGTTCTGGAAAAGCCAAATAAATGAAGTTACGTTTTTCTCCATTTCAGCTGATCAAAATTATTAGCAAAACCATCTGAAGCACCTTGTGGTGGAATCGTCACCTTGCTGAGTTTAGTTTGTAAAACATCCTGCCAGACATTAAAAAAACTGTAAGCATGCCAGCACATAGGCTCAGAGCACCGCTTCTCTAGTTGATAGACCCTATAATTTTCTTTTATACTGAAGACCATGGCTGGATACCTCAGCCTCCCAAATAATTTAATGTAACATCAGTCTGAATTTTTTATCCCTAATAACACTTGTTTAAATTAGATTTTTCTCCTCTTTTCTTTCTTTAAGGTGTAGACAGGAGATTAACAGCCTTTGGATCATCCCGTGACAAATAATGGCTTTCTCAGACTTTTCTGCTTTTTAAAAAATAAATAAATCTTTACTGCTGTGAAGACATCAAATATTAATACTGCTACAGTTTTAATACAGAGTCTACTAGTTGCTGATGAGTTGTTTCAAGGATGGTTTGCAATGCCCTGTATGTGTGACGATAGGTAAGTATCAGTGGCTTCATTGCAGGAGGTGTGAGGCAAACCCCAGATTATGTCTGAATAATCAGTGTGTGTGTGTATCTATCTATCTATCTATCTATCTATCTATCTATCTATCTATCTATCTATATGCTTTTACCAGCATATATAGTGGGACATCTAAATCAGAGTTTCCAGAGTGCACCACTTCCATTGTTCAATAAGACGTAGAGCTGGAGCTCTTTGAACATGAGTTGGATCCTGTTGCTTGTAGCTGACCTGCAGAATCAAACCGACTGGAAATGCTCTGTGGCAGTAAGTGCCGGTTCCTTCATCTCTCTTGCTGTTCTGGGGGTGCTGGGCTCTCTGTGGCGATGCAGTACTCAAAGGGGGAAGGAATCTTATCTGTCTGAAGGTTGATTTTCACGATGTCCTTTCTCACAGGTAGGGAGAAAGCAGATGTGGTGGGATCAACTTCTTTGGAAATTCCTAGAGTCCTAGTTGATCTCATGGATAGCTTTATGCAACCGCATGCTAACTCACATGCATTTCAGTTTTCTTCCCCCATATTTTCAAGACTGAGAAGCTGAAGATTTAGAAAGGTGATTCTATGAATTCTTGCTTCATTTTAGGCCTTCTTTATCTCTATAGATGATATCTCTATAGCAACAGTTTTGGGGTTTTGCGTGTTTTGTTGTTTGTTTTTTTTTTTCCTTTTCTCCTGAAGTGATACATAAAAAAGGGAATATACTATTTCTGTGAACTGTTTTGCCTGGATGCAGAGTAAGCCGGACAGCTTAGAAAAATGCAGCAGCTCTAATTGGAGGCTACAGACTAGTTTTTCTCTGCACTGATGGGCCATGTTTTTAAACATGAAGTCAACCAGCAGTATTGCACTTGTACTTCTTTCTAGTTGTCTGTGTTTCATTTTATCTCAATCCAAACCTGTCTTCTTTCAGACTAGAGCATATCCTGCTCATATAGGCTTTCATGCCAGATTTTAATGCCCTTGCGTCTAGGTCTACTGCATACAAATAACTGAAGCATTTTCAAATGGACCTCAAGTTCCACAGCTCCTAAGCTGCTGACAAGTGAATCCTGACAGCTTTTTCTCCATCATTGTGAATGCTGCAACAAGCCAAAATTGAGGTTTGGCATTTTCTCAGGGATATCCCAAACAGTAAAAGAGTTGTGGAGGAACTGTTATTTGATGGGAGAAAGATTGCCTCCCGTATTTCTGCCCCTTGTGTTGGAAGGTCAGCTTTCCAACCCTGCAGACCTTAGCTGCTGTGATGGGTTTTCATAAGTATACTTGAAAGAAAAGTGACAAGAGCACAGTGAGACAGCTGTGAAGTGTAGTAGAAGTGAAAAGAAAATAGACGTTTATGAACTTTCCTGAACTAATTCCTTTTGCCAAACCACTCCAGACAGGAAGAAGCTGGCACAGTGGTAATCTGCATCTGCAGCTCCTGAGAGAAGGAAAATGCTGCTTTGGCAAATGGAGCAAGAAACCTAGAAAATCAAGAATTAATATGTTCATTTATAGAGAAGCAGTGAGAACACAGTAACATGAAATACAACCAAGGAGGATGCATTTAGAAGACAAAAGAGCCCTGGAAGGGAAGGTACTTAGCTTTGTTCAGAATGCAAACTATAACACGCAGTTCTTGGAACTGGTGAGTTGCGCAGCTGAATGTTAAAAGAAATTAGTTCATACTGATATGGAGAAATAGTGTGAAATGGGGACAATGGACATCGATTGTGATTGTATATGTCTACTCAGGAATGTGGGTATGGTGACTGGTCATGGGTGCGGTGTCTGGTCACATAGGCACACAGCTCTGAGGAGACAACTACAGTTTTGAGGAGCCGCCTGCCCTTCTTCCTCTAACAAAGGGGAGACGGGGAGACGCCTGCCCTTCTTCCTCTAACAAAGGGGCTATTTAAAAAAGAATAAGAAAAGATGAGAGACATTCCAATGCTATCTAGAGGGAGGGAGTGCTGTCTCCTTGCTGGAGAAGATGGGATGGTCACAAGGACATGAATCACCTTTCCTTGCTGAAGAAGATCGGATGGTCACAAGGACATGAATCACCTTTCCTTGCTGGAGAAGATCGGATGGTCACAAGAACATGAATCACCTACAAACCTGCAAGACCACCACATTCCAGGAAACGGACTGATAAGCTAATTAACATACGAAGCGGGGTTTAGGTAACGAATATGTATAGGCGTTAATTGAATATTCATTTGTTTCATTGTATAAATGTGGGATGGTTCGTCACTTCGGGTATGCACGCTTGTGGAGGAGCGATCCCCCGTGCATCTGCGCGCAATAAACATACCTACTTTATAACTTTCGAGTTATAGAGTCTAATTCCGCACGTCACTTGTCTTTTACAATGCTTACAAAAATTAATAACTCGTTCGATTTCAGGGGTTCTTTTTGTGCAACAGGAAGGGGGAGATGTAGGACAAGGCCTCAAGGACAGGAGTCCAAGTACTGATAGCCTGATGAATAGAGACTTGTTAGAACTTGCAGGGTACAAGCCCTGGGAACCAAGGAACAAGCTAACTGCAGACCCCTGAGCCGTTACAGCTGAGGAGGCAGCCAGGCGGACAGAGAAACAAGTAGCCAGATAAGGGAATGGATGGCGCCGATATGTAACTTTGTTAATCAAGAAAGCCGCCTAGAAAGAAACCTCCTAATTTGGGAATAGAAATTATTGCTATGTCAAGGTAAACTAATAAGTTCCCATTGTTCTAACGCTGTGCCTTAAATATCAACCAATCAGTGTTTTTTACGCTTAAGATTTAACCAATCAGTGTGTAATATGTAGAAGGTAGAAACGTATGTAATTGTAAGAAAATCACTAATAAATGGACATTTGCTTGCATCAAGCTGCGTCCCGTCTCTTCATTCGCCGCAGGAGGCTGGTGGCTGAGCACAGTTTCCTGTGGTCCCTTGTGTCTCAGGAACTCACCATCCAGTGGGAAGGCAACGGCTGTGGAGGGAGCAGGGAGGTCATTCCTGCCTCCGGAGGGGACAGGCCAGGAGCAGGAATGTGGCTGGGAAAGGGACTGTGAGGTCACCTCTGAAAGAGCAGAGAGGTGAGCCCCTGCCTCATGGCTGGGACACGTGCTGTTAAGCTCCATCTGCCAGTGTCTCGGGCAGGCCAGCAGAAGGCCCCTGGGTGGCACATGGGCTGTGAGATCCCCTCTGCCTAAGGACCTGGGCTCCCTCCAGGAAGGGGCTTATTTCTTGCTTGTCACATCTCTGCTGCCTGAGTACGTTAGGCACAGCAGCAGGCACACAGGTTGGTCGTGTCTAGGCAAGAAGCTGAAAGGCTCGCAGCCTTGGAAGAGCGTGGTGAGGCCATGGCGTGGTCAGGGGAAAGGCCACAAGGAGGGTGCTGGGTCGGGATGCCCGCCTGAAGGGTGGTTTCCCAGGTGGTGGAGCTTTCCTTGGAGCTAGGAAAGAGCAGGGGAGAGAAGCACAGCCACACAGTGCATCTCGGACAGTGGAGAGTGGAGATCAGAAGGAGGAAATGTCACTCAAGGGCTAATGCTGTGGTAAGAGAAGTCCTCCACAAGGAGTAGAAGATCTGTGCATGTCTTTGTGTTTCAAGGAACAGAGTGTGAGGCTGGACAGACACCAGTGCATGTGTGGAAACGCCAGGGTGAGAGCAAGGTGGGGAAGCCAGGCGGGTGTCTGCAGCCTGCAGGGAAAAAGCAGCAGCTGTAGGACAGCGTAGGACACCCTGTGATGGACATGGCAAAGGGCACTGGCAAGGCTGGGAGTCACCGAGAGAAGCAAAGTCTTTGTCCTTGTGGTTACAGCCATTGTCTCTGCCACCGAGGCCTACGAAGAGGTAAATTGTTCTTAGCCCCTGGGGCCTCATGGCCTCCTTGCAGCCACTTGCAGGACACTCTTCTCCCCTTGAGCGATACTGCCCAGTGAAAGTTCCCAGCATTGGCCACAGCCTGCCACCCTGATTCCTGGCACCTGCACTCTGCTGCTCTCCTGACTCACCACCCCCCCAGGAGATGAGACTCCACCATTTCTTTGCTACGAGAGCCAAGGTGGACACGGATGATGCAGGGTTTCAGATTCAGCTGAGCATCACAGCTGTTGGCCCATCTGTCAGCTGTGCTAGAATGCCGATGCAAAGAACCTGCAGACACCTAAAGGAGCACTGTCACTGTGCTGTCCTGTGACTGTCGCGGGGGGGAAGGGGGGGATGGCCTGACCACTGGCATGTAGGATCCCTCCAAGACTCTCTCTTCCTGCCCTCCCTCCTTCTTCACTTACTTTGGTGTCTGTAGGGTTGTTTCTCTCACACATTTCTCACTCCTCTCCCTTACAGATGCTGCACACTGTGTTTTATCCTCTCTTCCACAGGTTATCAGAGAGGTGCCACTGGTATTGCTTATTGGCTCAGCTTTGGGCGGTGACTGGTCCGTTTCAGAGCCAAATGAAAGTGTCTTTTATGGACATGGAGTCAGCTGTTGATCCCTTGTCAACTTTGCCAGCCCTACAAACTCCCTGAGTACTCCTAAACCCTTGCCATTTAAACCCACTGGATCTTTAAAGTCCCCAATAAGATGTGAGGTTTTTCATTCTAAGGCTTCCTCACGCTGGTTAAATAAGAATTTTTTCCTCTTCCTCTCCTTGATTTAGGGTCTTTATGTCAGAGAAGAGATGCATTGGACCTCAGCTGTAGCACCAGGGCCAAGATCAGACGTGTAACAACAAATGGGGGTAACAAGTGCCCAGGGTCCCATGAAAGCAAAAGTTTGCTGCAGAGCATGCTGGGGTTGTTGGCAGGTGGCATTGTAAAGGTGAAATGAGATGTCCCGCAGGAAGGCAAACCATGCTGTCCTTGGGACCAGAGAGATGCAGGGCTGGACTGTGCAGTGGTGGCAGGAGAGGGCATTGCTGCAAGTGATATCTCTGCAGCCCCAGAGGATCTGTGGTTCAGGTGAAGCTGATGTCCAGGTAGGACCAAGTGCTTTTGAAAGTGTCCTTGTCTATGGACAACCCATGATCCAAGATCAATGTGAAAACAATTTGTCTGCTCCTCATCTGCATCACCGTGGGGATGACTATCTACAGTGCTGGCTAAGTGGGGAGGTCCTAGGAGACTGAAGGTTATTCAGAGTGGTGCCCACCTACAAGAAGGGTAGGAAGGAGGATGCGGATAACTACAGGTGGATCAACCTCGTCTTAGTGCCAGGGAAGGCTGTGAGCAAATCATCCTGAGCACCATCAATCAGCAGGTGGAGGAAAACCAGGAGATCAGGACTAGCCAGCATGGGTTTATGAAAGGCAGGTCTTACATGATGAATCTGATCTCCTTCTGTGACAAGGTGATCTGCCTAGTGGGTGAGGGAAAGGCTGTGCGTGCTGCCTACCTGGACCTTAGGAAAGGCTTTTGACTTCATCTCCCACAGCATTCTTGTGCAGAAACCGCCTGCTTATGGCTTGGCTGCATGCTCTCTATGCTGGGTTAAAGCTGGCTGGACAGCCAAGCCCCAGGAGTGGTAGTAAATGGAGTGACATCCAGGTGACGGCCCATAAGGAGTGGTGTTCCCCGGGGCTCAGTGTTGGGGTCAGTCCTGCTCCAGAACTTTATCAATGATCCGGCCAGGGGGATTGAGTGCACCCTCAGTGAGTTTGCATACAACAACAAGTTGGGTGGGAGGGCTGATGTTCTTGAGGGCAGGAAGGCTCTGCAGTGGGATCTGCACAGGTTGGACAATCTGAATGGGACCAATTGTATGAAGTTCAACCAGGAGAAGTGCCAGTTCTCCACTTGGGTCACAACAACCCCACACAACGCTACAGGCTTGGGGAAGAGTGGCTGGAAGGCTGCCTGGTGGGAAAGTACCCTGAGGGTGATGATTGATGGATGGTTGAGCATGAGCCGGCAGTGTGCCCAGGTGGCCAATATCATCCTGGCTGGTATCAGAAACAGTGTGGCCAGCAGGACCAGGGCAGTGATCGACCCCCTGTAGCCAGAATTGCTTCCCTGTACTCGGCACTCCTGAAGCCACACCTTGAACACCGTGTTTCTGTCTTGGACTCCTTACTTCAAGAGAAACCTTGACGTGCTGGAGTATGTCCAGAGATGAGCAGCAAAGCTGGTGAAGGGTCTGGAGCCCTGGTATGTTGAGGAGCAGCTGAGAGGACTTTGGTTCTTTACTGTGGAGAAGAGGAGTCTCAGGGGGGTTCTTACTGCTCTCTAGAAGTACCTGAAAGGATGTTGTAGATGGGTGGGGGTAGGTCTCTTCTCCCGCATAACAAGAGAAAAGGGAAAAAAGGAAACAGCCTCAATTTGCACCAGGAGAGGTTTACCTTGGGCATGAGGCAAAACATCTTCACTACAAGGGTGGTCAAGCATTGGAACAGGCTGCCCAGGGAGGCGGTGGAATCACCAGCCCTGGAGGTGTTTCAGAAATACATAGATGCAGTGCTTGGGGACATGATTTAGTGATGGAATTGACTATCCTGTGGTAAAGGTTGGATTTGATGATCTTTATGGTCTTTTCCATCCTAAATCATTCTGTTTCCATGATTCTATGACACTGCAAGCCTACCTAGACCAGATGCTGAGAAAGCTGGTCCAGCTTAGCCTGCCTCAGTATGGGGGTTGGACTAGATGATCTCCAGAGGTCAGTCCAACCTGAAAAAAAAACATAGAGCTAAAAGAACATATATAAATTGTGTCAGCACCAATACAGGAGTTCATGTGAAGAATGTTTCTCCATTCAAATTACTTTTCTGAAATGTATTTGACCAATCCGGGAGAAGCAAGCCTGCTTTTCTATGGTCAGGTGGTGGGCCAGAATGAGGGTGATGGGGAGGTATGGTATTAGGAGGGCAACTGGGTCTCAGGAACCCCTAATGCAGGAAGAAGGGCATGGCTGTGAAGGGGCCTGTGAGGCCAGTTCTGTCTCTGGAGGTGACAGGCCAGCAACAGGAACATGTGGCTGGGGAAGTCCCTCTGCCAAGGTACAGCATAGGACCTCTCCAGGAAAAGGGCTGGGATACAGGTTGTCATGTCCATTTTGCCTGTGGACACGACAGGACAGCAGCAGGCATGTGGCTTGGTCATGTCCCTGGAGAAGCTGAAAGGCCAGCAGGAGTCACGTGGTGTAGAAGACCATGTGCAGGTGACTTCACTTTGTTGAGGGGAAAGATCACGAGAAAAAGCAAACATTGTTGGTTCCCTGCATAAAGGGGGGTTCCTGCGACCATAAAGCTTTCCTGGGTAGTGGGAAAAAGCAGGAGAGAGGAAAATATTTCACAAAGCGTAATGTTGAAAATCGAGAGTGGCTTTCAAGAGGAAGAACTGTCACTCCAAGGGTCCTGCTGTGGTGCAAGAGCTCAGCCAGAGGGAGTCTGGGTCAGGCCATGGCTTTGTGTTTCAAGGAACAGCAAGTGAGAGTGGAGGTACATCAGTGAACGCATGGAACTCTTGGGGTGAGAGCAAGGTAGGGCAGCGAGATGGTGCCTACAGCCTGCACGGAAACAGGGGCAGGTGTCCAACCATGTAGAACAGCCTGTGGTGGAGATGGAAAAGGGTTTTAGCAAGGCCAGAAAGCATGAAGAGAACCCAGCTCTTTGTCCCCTTGGCTATGGCAGTTGTCTCTGACACTGAGGCCTGTGAGAAGACATGTTGTCCTCATGGCACTGGGTCATCGTTGCCTTCTTGCAGCCCCATGGGGAAACTGGAAGTTGTTGTGCCATTGTTGTCCTTAACATTGCATTGGATCCCCCACCTTCCATGGTCCCCAGGAAGAGCCCTGAGCCCTGTGTGAGGGACAGCACCGACCTTCCCACAGGCTGAAGGTCACGGCTTGGCCTTTCTGCTTCATCAAGCAAGCCAAGGCTTTGCTCAGCAGCAGAGCTGCCTGCACAGCGCCTTTGCCTTCCTGCACTCACAGCCTCCAAGGATGGGCTCTAACAAGGCCATGGGGAGGCTTTCTCAGTCATGGTCCTCAGCGGGGCTTGTTAACGCTTCCAGGGACATTGGGGTTTGCTTCTGACTTGGTGTTCTTGAGAGGTTTCTTCAGTCTCCTCTGAAGACCTCAAGTTCACAGCACCAAAGACACCCTGGGCTCATTACGAATCAGAAAGCCCTGAGAAGCCATGTCTCTCCCATCAGGGACATCTGGTCTTCAAGTCTTGCTTGCACAGGTAATGAGATAAGTTTCAGAAGTACAGTGATAGAGGAAAGCAGGTAATGACCACTCTGGAGAAGTGATAGAAGGCTTTTCCAATTGCTCTTGATGCAGAGTGTCTCCTTAATAGGCGTGGCCAGGTGGGAAATCGGTCCCTGGAGCTAAACACTGTTTGGACAGCCTTGCTCCTCAACTCTACAGCCCCACTATTTTAGTCCTCAGCCCCATGGGACTTACATCACTTTACATGAGACTTCTTCAGCCAACTCAGCAGATGAATATAGCAAGTGCTTGGCAGTAATTATTGCCTACTTTCCTTAGAGAACAAGGTGTTAAAGACAAATAAAAGAGGGATTGCTTATCGGGGTTGTGAGGGGGGGGAAACGGGTTAGAAATTAATAAATAAAAAATATATTGCTCAGCTGTATTATTGTTAGTTCAAGCAGATCCCCATGAGGTCTATTGCCACAACTGAAGAGTTGCCCATAGGGAATATTAGAGACAATACTGAAAGACAGTCCAGCTTTTCCTCTCTGAACCTTAAAGGAGAAGCTGCATAGGTAAAATGGATTGGCGTGATCACAGAGGAAGAGGAGAAAGGCATCTGGAGATGGACTTCTTAACCCAGAGCTGTAAATCAGGAAACCAGGATGTCAGCGTATTCCAAATGTCTTGAATTCCATAGAAGGTGTGAACTTCTTGGGACTCATGACAAATATTAGGATATTTACAAATCTTTTTTATATCAGCAGATTTTCCCCCACTTTCATCTACATTTACGGAACAACTGGTATTAACAACAGTACAGACTCTGCCTTCAGCCGCCAGCTTCATATCTAGTGCCATTCCATTTTGCGCAGCTATAGGGGCTATTCCTCAAACTCCTTCCTGCAAAGCCTTCATGGAACCTGCAGGGTCCTTGGCCATCTCTTCCATTGCTGTGCATCTCTTTATCGCTGCCTTCTCCAGTTCAGGAACCGCTGACCAAGGAGTAACCAAGGCCACAAGAGGGCTGATGATCTGGGCTATCATTGACATCCATTACACCTGAGAAGCTCATAGGCCACTAGGAGGCACATGGTCATGAAAGCAAGTTTGAGGTCCCTGGAGTCTCCAGTTTCCTTGGGGGATGGGCCATCAGCAGCCCAGCTGGTTATGGCTGCAGTAAGAAAGGCACTTGGACTCTGAGACAAAGTGTCATTTCAAATGGCCTTGGTTAGAGCAAACTCTCCTCACATGGAGACAATCGTGTCAGCTGTATGCCGTCCCTTCTGAGGCTGGAAACACAGAGTGTACAGTGTTGGGAGGGTGGTGCAGCAAGTGGTGCAGATCCTGCCTGCAGAAGGCTTATCCCACACTGCTCCTGTCAGCTCTTGAAGTGCTTTCTGCCAGGGAAACCCATTCTAGTCATCACTTCTCGTGTTCTAAGAGGAGATGTTCACTTGGGAGTTGGTAACTGCAGTCCCAGGCAAAGGTAGGGGCGTGGGGTTGGCCATTCACCAGCAGCTTCCTGCAGATTTCTTCTTCCAATATGGCTTGTTCTGCAACCCAGGGACACACTCAGCACAGCACAGCCTGAAGGTACGTGGAGCACAGCACAGGCCTGCTCAGGTTTCCTGTGACACTCATCACTAACTCCTTCATGTACAAAGGTCTTCTGCTCACATTCTCTGAACCTCCTGATGAAGGTTAGAAGGAGAACAACATCTCCTTTAGACTGCTAGAGAAAGAGACCTTTACTTGAAGTCCTTGGTTGAAGAGAAAGTGGAAGATGATCCCTCACCAACATGGCGCAAATGCTCTCATGGACTTGTTTTGAACAAAAGGACAATGTAGGAGTGGTGAAAATTCTGGACAACATCTTTGAGTCAAGCATGGGTGGAAGTGGAAGGGTAGAAAGCAAGGGAAGTCAGCAAGACAAATTTTAGAAGGGCTGAGTAGAGAGGAAAGATCACCTCCACCAACCCCTGGGCAGAGCTCTTCCTAATGCAGCCCTGGATGCCATTGGCCTTATTTGAAAGGTGCAAAGCCAGGAGAAGAAGAGGTTTTGGGGACACCTGATAACAGCTTTCCCATGTGTTCTTGGGTCATATCAGCAAGAAAAGGCAAACAGGTTTATGCCTCTTGTGCATGATGGGAGGATGAAGGCAATGGGCATCAGCTGAAGCAAGGGAAGACAATCTTTCTCCCCATAACAGCAAGGAAGCTGTGTATGACTGGGAGTGAGGTCAGTGAAGAGTCACTGAGATGCTCAGGGGCTGGAACACTTTCCTGGGAAGGGAAACTCTCTATGCTGGGTTAGAGCTGGCTGGACAGCCAAGCCCCAGGAGTGGTAGTAAATGGAGTGACATCCAGGTGATGGCCCATAAGGAGTGGTGTTCCCCAGGGCTCAGTGTTGGGGCCAGTCCTGCTTCAGAACTTTATCAATGATCCGGCCAGGGGGATTGCGTGCACCCTCAGTGAGTTTGCATACAACAAGTTGGGTGGGAGGGCTGATGTTCTTGAGGGCAGGAAGGTTCTGCAGAGGGATCTGCACGGGTTGGACAATTTCAATGAGTCAAGTTGTATGAAGTTCAACCAGGAGAAGTGCCAGTTCTGCACTTGGGTCACAACAAGCCCACACAACGCTACAGGCGTGGGGCAGAGTGGCTGGCAGGCTGCCTGGTGGGAAAGTACCCTGAGGGTGCAGGTTGACAGATGGTTGAGCATGAGCCATCAGTGTGCCCAGGTGGCCAATATCATCCTGGCTTGTATCAGAACAAAGGCGTATCAGAAACAGTGTGGCCAGCAGGACCAAGGCAGTGTTCGACCCCTTGTAAATGGCTGAAGCCAAACCTAAGACACTGTGTTGTCATTTTGGGCCCCTCACTTCAAAAGAAACGTTGAGGTGCAGGGGAAGGCTCCTTGCAGCTCTCACTCACCGCTGGTGGACCCCTTGCACTGGCAGACCCTGCAGGGAAGGGTGCTTGCCCACTACCCCATGATGCTTCTCCACAGCCACGACAGACCCCCAGTACAGCCCCACCAGCGTTCCCCGGGAAGGGGCATGTGAACGCCACACAGCTTTGCTACCCTGACAGCAAGACCAAGATTGACCTCTGGCCCAGACCAGAGAGTGGAGAGGACAAAAACAACCCAAAAGTACCCCAAGGTCCCCTCCCAACTCCACCCTCAAGGAAGGCTGGCCAGCACACAGATGTTGGCATTGCAGGGTTGGTGGTGCTGGCCCCGTGTCTTCCCCTTTCACATGAAATTCAACTCCCAAAACAAAACACAGC
Organism: Falco punctatus; assembly: GCF_963210335.1. Classification (NCBI taxonomy): domain Eukaryota; kingdom Metazoa; phylum Chordata; class Aves; order Falconiformes; family Falconidae; genus Falco; species Falco punctatus. Next base: position 367,082 of record NC_137602.1, on the reverse strand, counting down.
TGAAATAGGAAACTACGGTGGGAATGGGAAATCTGCACTGAGCACAGGAAAGCATCAGCAGGATGGGAAACCGTTGAGATGGGAAGTTGTTCCAGAATTAAAAGTCAAACCATCACAACGCTGGCTGAAGCAGGTGCTGGTAGAATGATCACCATGGGGACAGAACACTGTTTGCCCCAACAAATGCCAACTGGCCAGCCGCCACGGCACATATTGCAGCAAACTCCTCGTGGTGCTCCTGCCCTCCGGGTAACCCCCAACCAGCTCTGCCGGCCAGAATCTCACCCCATCACCCCCCTTTGCTTCCACCAAGAGAGATGTTCCCCCTCCAGCTGCCGATGGTGTCAGAGGTGCTCGGCATGAGCTTCAACACTCCGACCATGCCACCACCAGTCACTGCTGGCATGCTGCCCTCTGCCAAAACCACAACAAAGCCCCAAGGTGAGGTCTGGGAGTGGCAGAGCCCGCAGATGGGTGGCCGTGCCAAGGAAAGCTTGCATTGCCCTGGAGGTGGCTTGGATTTGTTGTCATTTTTGAGAAGTGGGGACCACCCCAGCAAGCCCAGAGAAGCCCCTGGACCTGCCCGAGCTGTGGCCAGATGCCTTCAATGAGGGCTCTCCTGAGCTGGCAGAGGACAGCCTGCAGTTTCAGGATGAGCATTTGTCCACCATGGACAGCAGTGACCCGCTCACGTGTCTTGACAGCATCCTGGAGCTCCCTGAAGTTCTCAACAGCTGCTGTTTGACAACCTTTCTCAACAAGCTCCCAGAGCTCTCAGAAAACGTGGCAAATGGTGGCTGCTCCATAGAGCAGACAGTGACTGCAGGGCTAGGGGACAGCAAAGACACCGACAGTGGTGTCCCTGACGTCCCTGTCTTGACCACCACCCTCACCTGACCTCTTGGAGTACATGATGGAGGGCGAATGTCCAAAAGAAAAAATTGGCGGCCATGACGCAGGACGACACCAATTCCTCCTGGTGGAAGGTGGCAACATCCCCCTGCCGCATGCTGGTCTGAGCATTGTTCTGTTTGTCTTCTCAGGAACAGAATTAAGACTCAAAACAGAGTCAAGAGCCAAGGAACTTTATTTGCCCAACAATCAGTCTGCGAATGCAAAGGGAGAGAGAGCGAGAGAGAAAGACAGAAAGAAAGGAAAGAAAGAAGGAAAAATAGAGAGTTCAGAGCAATAGCTACCACCCGGAGCTGCAGCATCCCGACAGTCCAATTTGTTTCTAAGTCCAGTGGCAGAACGTTCCGTCCAATGTTAGGTGGTTCCGTTTTTTATAGAGCTGTTACAAGCTGTTCTGCTACACCACACCTTCCACCCAGCAATGGTGTACATGCCCAACATTCCTCAGGGGCCTCTGGGCACCTTTATCCCCCCGACCCCCGGTCTGGGCACAAGCACAGGGGTTTGGTTAAGTTTTGCAGGATCAGCCTCCCCTGTTGCTCCATGGCGTCAGTCAGCTTCCTCCTTAAACCTCTGCAGTGGCAGTGGTGTGATCTTCCTGCCTTAAATCTCTTCTGTAGCAGTGATATCTTCCTGCCTTAACGACGTACAGATCATTCACTGCGGTGATGGCATGAGCTTCCTGCCATAGCAATGTTGAGAAAACACATCTGCTATGGCGATGGTGGGTCTCACCGGTGCAGTTTCTCACACCCCCTTGCTGGACCCCAAGGGGAAGCAGGGTGGGCTGGCAGCGCTCCTCCCCACCTGCCTGCCAGGGAGTCCCATGGAGCTCTCTCAGGTGGGTACGATGGACACTTCAGAGGAGAGCTGAAGTGTCCAGAAAACCAGAAGGGTCCAAAAGACCAGAAGACCAGGGGGTCCCCAGAATGGTCCCCCAGAGAGTCTCCTGCAGATCCTGCTTCAGAGTCCCCTGGCCAGACCCACGGCTGCCGCTCAGCATCATCTGCCCCACATGGCCCAATTGGTGGAGGAGGCACTGCAGAGGCAGCCCCGGGTCATTTTGACCCACTTGCAGTCACCACTGGGTGTCCCCTCCAGATGGGTGGTGCCCAGATCGAGCAAGGCTTCTGGCAAAAAAGCCAAGCACCCTGCACTGGCTGGTACCCCCAGGATGCTAAAGACCTCCCTACGAGACAGCATGACACCCAGGAAGTGCAAGAAGATGGTGGTCTGCTAGGTGGCAAAAAGCTCCAAAACCCTCTGGGAGGGGAACCTGGACAGGGACGGCACAACTGTGGGCTGTAGTGGGCAGCAGGTGGGCGGCAGCAAGCAGAGGGCCTCCAACAGCGACTCTGTGCTCACCAAGTGAGCCAGAACCCTGAGGGACTCCAGGAGACAAAGTGCCCCACACCGCCCTGACCGCTGTTGATATATTGATAGAGAAGGTGTGGAGCACAGATCCCTGTGACGTGTGACCTGCACCCGCCCACTACAGCCCCAGCCCTCTACCATATCTCTCCTTAATTCATTAAAGGCTTGATGTTCCGTGCACAGTGCCTCTGCTTGCGGTCATTCACGCAGTGGGAGACAGGGATTAATGCAGCCCCTGCCGCATGCAGAGAACTGACCTTCCACACACCCCTGTCTAGGTGACACCTCCACCGACATGACCCACACTCTAAAGCAGTTTCAAATGAAGGGACTTCCCATCAAGGGAGGCAGCCTTGGCAGGGGTGAGAAACAAAGACCAGGTCGTGAAAAGAACACCATTAGCTAAGTTACGCAGGAAGAAGCCTTCCAATGAGGAAAGTTCTGGCTGCAAGAGAACACAAGCTGGTAAGGTCTTGGGATCCACTGACACCAACAGAAAATGAGTTAAAAATAGGACAAAGATAATTGCGGCAGTGGGAGATGGCGACCTCCAACTCAAATAGTTCCACCCGAAAGAGGCCAAGACCCTGCTTGGAGAGCATGCGTAGTTTGGTAAAACACGTCAGTAGTGCTATTGAGGATGCATACGTATTTGCATTAGAAGTGAAAAACCAGTAACCAAACCGTGTATGACACATGACTATGCAATATATGGCACTCTGAGAAAGGCCTCGAAACCCTTCTCAGTATTCCAATTGGATCAAAAAAATTTCTGTGCGCTTTTTAATTGATGGAGCTGTCCAAATGTCAGTAGTCACTGCTGACCCGGCCAAGGCATTACATACACAACCTGGCTGCCCCAAAGTAAGGTATACCGGAATAGAGGGAGTAAGTAAGGAAAGCTAAGTGGCCAAAATTAATTTATGGCTACCCCGCCCAGGAAAAACAAATGGCAGATGCAGAAGTGCTTGCTGGAGAAGCTGAGAGTAACATTTTGGGATCTGACCTGCCATATGGTCTGTGCTGGAAAACGCCCGGCTGGTCTGTATGGTCTTTTGCTTCTTTGGTGACAGCAGATGAGGAAGACAATAGGGAGACCCACATAATTACTGGGTGGATGTGGGAGAAAAATGGAACAGGGAAATTAATTTGTCTGTTACAACCATCCACACCTCTTCCTCGCTCTCCAGTTACCAGTTAAAACAATGCCCCTTGCCAGCAGCAGCAAACTCCGCTATGGATGGGGTGGTGGCACATTTAGAAAAGAGAGGTATCAGCACTAGAGCCCACTCTCCATACAGTTTTCTGCTCTGACCAGTCAGAAAGCCTTACGGGCAATGGCACCTAACTCTCGATAGCCGCAAGTTAAATGCTAACTCCCTTTTAGTGTGGCAGTGCCCAACAAGACCCAGCTGGTGACACAAATACAGGGAGCCTCCCTGATTTGGAAGGCTTCTTTTGATATGGGAGATAAGTTCCTCTAGATTCCGCTCCACATCCAAGATAAAGCCCAGTGTGCCTTTACCTGGAAAGGGACTCAGTACGTTCTCAATAGGCCTCTGTAAGGATATAAACACTGCCCTGCTATTGCTCACAATGCTCTGGCTGTAGTCTTAGCACAGATCTATTCCACCTGGCATCACAGTGTATCGGTACATTGATGGAATCCTCAGCGGGTGAGAAGGGACAGAAAGCATTAGAGAGACAATGAAAACCATTTGGGAAACACTGATCAAGTTGGACTCAAAGTCCCAGAATCAAAGTGCCAAGGGCCAGCACAAGAAGGTAGATTCCAAGGAGTCTGGGTGGGTTAGAGGAGCTGCCTCTGTTGCACCAGAGACACTGGAACAGAAAGCATCTGGGCACAATCCATCTAGTATGCTGGAACTACAAGTTTGCATTCTGGTGTAACCGTATTCTTGCCTTTTCTGTCATTGCTCAGCCCTGGTATAATTTGTAAAAAAAGGGAAAATCATGGCAGTGGACATCTGATCAGCTCTGTGGTACCGTCATGTTCCCATTCCTATTCAAATACAGGAACTTATGAGTAAGCATGGGCTAATTCCTGGCACACCATGATTCGCACAGTAGCCCACAAATCCCTCAACTAGATTTGTTCTGCCTGTATTGATGACAGTTGCATGGCTCTACATTATGAGGGAAAGTAGATTACACAGCTTGCTCGTTTGATGTGCAGGGCTGTGTTTCAAAGGACTATGACAAGCCCAGAAGAGCACAGCATAGTACGGCTTACGAATCAAGTAAATATCACATTACAAACCATACTGCATGTGGCTTCACGAGAAACTGGGGTTTATGTAGGTGCATGGGAAGCAGGTCTGTTGCTCAAAACACAGCAAATACTGTTTAAAAGTATTCATATACTGAAACAATAAGATGACATACTTTTTCATTTGTCTCTAAATCCCCATGTAGATGTAATTCCTGAAATCGTACAGCTTGAGGCACTTTTCATGTAAAGCCAAGAAAGCTCAACTCAGAAGGCAAAGAACCTTATTAACAGAACGGATCATCTGCGACTACAAGACACCTTCCCTCTCATTGAAACAGAACAGCATGGTTAAAAGCAGGTTTTAAATTCCACGTGGAGATATTCAGAGCTTGAAAACTACAGGACATACTTTTTTCAGCAAAAAATATTCCATTCCTTTCCACTTCTCTGTCAGCCTTACCCTAGTGTTTCTTATTTTTCATGCTGCAGCACAGAAAGCCAGTCCCCACAGCTGCACAAAGGCTTCCACTGCCAGTGCGCAAAGCATTGAGGAGTCTGGGCTCCGTCTTGGCTGTACAGGAATGACCCACCTCAAATGCACTACACAGCTTGCACCTGGGGGTATCACAGAGTGATACTTAATCACTGATTTTCCTCCCAGTAATAACAAAACAAAACAAAAGAAAACAAAACAAAAAACCCAAACCAAAACAAAGCATAAAAAAAAAAAAAAGGGGAAAAAAAAAAGAAACCCTCCTTGCTTCCACAGGTCTTCTTCCCGGGCGAGAGGTTTATGGAAGTGACGACTGATTTCACCCAACTTACAAGCCACCTTCTGAACAATTTTCAGAGCTGTCCAAAAAAACCCCAGATCTTACACATCAATCAGTCCAAAGACAGAGGTCTCTGCACTACTAGGACACAGGCAGGAACACTTGGATTTACTAGACACCTTTGTAAAAGCAAAAGGCATTACACAACCGTACCAGATCCTTGACCAAAAGACTTTTCAAACCACCTGTTTGTTGACACAGTCCCTGCACTTCAACTCTTCCACCCATGACAATATTCTCTCAGGGATCAGACTTGCCTGCTCTGATCAGAGAATCAGTCAGCACAGTTCACTTTGAACCAAGCTAAAAACAAGGCCCAACCTCTACATTCACACTTGGGATACACGGCTCCTAGCGCAGGGCTCACACTGCGGTCCCACCTGAGGTACTGTCCCGATCCGATATTGGAAGTCGATATTGGGGATGGTTCTTAAACAATCCCAAGAATTAGATTAAGGCACAAACGAGGCCGGATGCCATACAAGCTTACAAGTTTTATTCTCTACAACAACTGATACTTGCGATAGGACAGAGAGGAAAAGAGAAAGTCAGAATCCCTAAGCAAGAGAACGGGAGAGGCGCATCTATTCATCACCACCAATATAGGACTCCAGTGATGTATTGTCTCGGCGCGGTTGTCCAAGTCCCAGACTCTGTGGAGGTGAGCGAGCGGGTGGAGCAGGTGGAGTTGGTGAAGTCCGTGGAGACCTCTGAGTCGCCGAGCACAAGAGTGAGCGGAGCCCCAGCAGTTATAGGTTTCAGTCCACACCATTTCCCCGAAAAACCGCCCAGTTCTCTGAAATAGTTTAGTTTGCACCATTTTTGCCCGCGCGCCCAGGTGTTACTGTGCTGGCTCCCCAGCCCCAGTTCCGACGGGCAGCGTGTCTCCGGCGGCAGCCATCCCGACTGAGGCTTTTTCTTGCCAACAACAGGATGCTGTGGTCACAAAGTAGGTAAACAAAGTCCCTTCTGCTTGGCAACAGGAAAATGGCGGTCGTGAAACAGTGATGTTGAGACAATTTTATTTTCTGTCCTTACATACCAGGGCATGCTGGGAGCTGTAGGCCTGGGGATGCCAGGTGGCCATGTTGTTCCCAGGGCATGCTGGGAGCTGTAGGCCTGGGGCTGCCCCACGGCCAGGTTGTTCCCAGGGCATGCTGGGAGCTGTAGGCCTGGGGCTGCTGGCAGCCATGTTGTTCCCAGGGCATGCTGGGAACTGTAGGCCTGGGGCTGCCCCATGGCCATGTTGTTCCCAGGGCATGCTGGGAGCTGTAGGCCTGGGGCTGCCCCATGGCCAGGTTGTTCCCAGGGCATGCTGGGAGCTGTAGGCCTGGGGCTGCCCCATGGCCAGGTTGTTCCCAGGGCATGCTGGGAGCTGTAGGCCTGGGGCTGCTAGCAGCCATGTTGTTCCCAGGGCATGCTGGGAGCTGTAGGCCCGAGGCTGCTGGCAGCCAGGTTGTTCCCAGGGCATGCTGGGAGCTGTAGGCCCGGGGCTGCTAGCAGCCAGGTTGTTCCCAGGGCATGCTGGGAGCTGTAGGCCCGGGGCTGCTGGCAGCCAGGTTGTTCCCAGGGCATGCTGGGAGCTGTAGGCCCGGGGCTGCCCCATGGCTATGTTGTTCCCAGCGCGTGCTGGGAACTGTAGGCCTGGGGCTGCCCCATGGCCATGTTGTTCACAGGGCACGCTGGGAGCTGTAGGCCCGGGGCTGCCCCATGGCCAGGTTGTTCCCAGGGCATGCTGGGAGCTGTAGGCCCAGGGCTGCTGGCAGCCAGGTTGTTCCCAGGGCATGCTGGGAGCTGTAGGCCCGGGGCTGCCCCATGGCCATGTTGTTCCCAGGGCATGCTGGGAGCTGTAGGCCCGGGGCTGCCCCATGGCCATGCTGTTCCCAGGGCATGCTGGGAGCTGTAGGCCCGGGGCTGCCCCATGGCCAGGTTGTTCCCAGGGCATGCTGGCAGCTGTAGGCCTGGGGCTGCCCCATGGCCATGTTGTTCACAGGGCATGCTGGGAGCTGTAGGCCCGGGGCTGCCCCATGGCCATGTTGTTCCCAGGGCATGCTGGGAGCTGTAGGCCCGGGGCTGCCCCATGACCAGGTTGTTCCCAGGGCATGCTGGGAACTGTAGGCCCGGGGCTGCCCCATGGCCATGTTGTTCCCAGGGCATGCTGGGAGCTGTAGGCCCGGGGCTGCCCCATGGCCATGCTGTTCCCAGGGCATGCTGGGAGCTGTAGGCCCAGGGCTGCCCCATGGCCAGGTTGTTCCCAGGGCATGCTGGCAGCTGTAGGCCTGGGGCTGCCCCATGGCCATGTTGTTCACAGGGCATGCTGGGAGCTGTAGGCCCGGGGCTGCCCCATGGCCATGTTGTTCCCAGGGCATGCTGGGAGCTGTAGGCCCGGGGCTGCCCCATGACCAGGTTGTTCCCAGGGCATGCTGGGAACTGTAGGCCCGGGGCTGCCCCATGACCAGGTTGTTCCCAGGGCATGCTGGGAGCTGTAGGCCCGGGGCTGCCCCATGGCCGGGTTGTTCGCAGGGCATGCTGGGAGCTGTAGGCCCGCGGCTGCCCCAGGGCCATGCTGTTCCCAGGCTGTGCTGGCAGCTGTAATTGCCCACCCTCCGCCTCCTGGCAGCCACGTTGGGCTGGGGGGTCACAGTCTGTGTTGGGTCTGCGGCCAGGCTGAGTGGGGGCTGGGGCCGGCCATGGGGCGAGGGAGGCCCTTGGGCCGGCGCAGGGGTGTCTCCTGCCTGCTGGCTGCTCGGGTGTGTGTGTGGGGGGGAGCTCCCACCCCCCAGCGTGCCGGGCCCCCGGGCAGCTGGAGTCAGGCTGGGCTGGGGAAGCCCTGGGGGAAGCCCAGTCCCCTTGAGGGACTGGGAATATGCAGCTGCCTGGGAGAATTACCAGCCAGAGTATGCGTGTTCAGGCCTTGCTTCCCTTGCTGGAAAATAGTTCATTTTTATATACAGCCTCTCACCACCGAGACCCAGGCAGTAGGGATTGTGCCCTGTGGGGAGCAGCCTGGTGACTGGAGCCTGCTGCCCTTCAGTGGCAGAGCTGGATGCTTCTCGCTGACAGGATGAAGTTGTAAAGAGTCATCAGGAGAGGCTGCAGCTAAAGCAGTGATTAACTAGACCTATTGAGTAAACTCAGCAAAGGGTGGCAAGCCTTCTGAGGCACCTGGGCTATCACAATAGCCAAGGGAAGTGGGGTAACAGAGCACTGCTGTCAAAACCATATAGCACCGAGAATAAATGAGGTTCTATAATACAAGCAGAGTGCATGTGCCCCAAGAAAGTTCAGCAACTTGTTGACCACCAGTAGTCTCAAAAGACCCCAAGAAAGCCCCACAGGAGCAAAGTGACATACACAAGTGCCTTATGCATATGTAAATAATTTCAGGGAACTATTTAGTGTGAAGTAAAACTTGCCATCTGAACATGCCCAGAAAGGACCCTGAGGGGCTGGATATTGAACGGTGGAGCGTGTTGATAGGTCACAGTTTTTTTCTTTTCCTTCCCTCACAAAATTCCACTTTGTTTTGATAGTAAGTGAAACCACATATATTTCAATGTGTTTTCTCGATTGGTAGTTTTTGCCCAACATATGGGATCTCCAGGTTTAAACCCTGGTGCAAGAAAACCCCAACAAGGTCACATGTCTGGAATAAAGGTTTGCAAGTCTGGGGTATACCATGGTTCTATTCCACGACTCACAACTAATTGTCCACAAACAATTCCTGAGGAGAGTATTCTCCTGGGGTAAGGGATTTATTTCCCGTGTTTCAACTCTATTATCTGTATTGGACAAAAAGTGTTTAAGGGACCAAGCCCCTACCCCATTTGTTAAGCATTTGAATATGCCAACCCGGGAACAACAGGACTTTGTGTTTGTGGTGTATGGATTAACTGTGGCGTCTCAATACATACTGGATCCCCCCTTTGCAAGAGGTCCAAGTCCCCTGCCCAGTAGGCATCTCGTTGAGGGGCCCACCAGGACCTCCTCTGCCAAGCTGCTTTCCAGCAAGGTGACCCCTGACTGTGCCGGGGCCTGGGCTTGTTCCTCCACAGGCACCAGACTCGGCACTTGTTGGACTTGATGAGGTTTCTTCTGGCCCCTTTCTCCAGCCCAGCCCGGTCCCCACACGCCACCCACTGTGGTACCAGACACCCCCACCCCCTGTTTTGTGGGTGCCAGCCGTGCCCAATGCCTGCTTGTCCCCACTGGGTTCAGGCACTCAGAGTGACACAGCCCCAGCTGCGGGACGGATGGATGAGCCCCAGCACCAGGATAGAAAAAAGACTGAACATTTCAGATGGGGGGCAGCCCAGGGAGTTCCCAGCCCTGCACCCTGCCAGCCGCTCACTGGCAGGGAAACCCATTGCTCTTCTGGGAGCAGCGCTGCCACCACGGGGGCTTGCAGAAGCAGATGCAGTGGGGCCAGCAGTCGCATCTCCACCAAAGCTTTGAGCAGCCCCACAGCCAGGAGCAGCCCTCCTGCAGGCACAGTCCTGCCTGGCACAGTCCTGAGGCTGCCTGCCCACGTGCCCTGCCCACGGGCACCCGGTGCTGGGGCCTGGGCTCTGCTGGGGTGCTGCTGCCTGGCCCCACATGGATGGTGCTGCCCAGGCCCATGGAGCTGATTCTGTCTGGTGTCATGGGGCTCCTCTTCCTCATCCCCACTGGGCTCCTTCTGCCCATCCGCATAGGGCTGCTTCTGCTTGGCACCGTGTCCTGCCCTTGGTCTTTGTCCCCATCTGCTGTCTTCCCTGAGTCTACATCTGCCCCCAGCAGCTCCACTCGAAGGCCCTGGGGCCACCCTCTGGGCTGCAGCAGGCCTCGTTAGAGCGGCTCCTCTTTCCTAGCGGGGGGGAGGAGGGCACTGCGGGGGGGGTCCTACCACAGACTTCCTTTCGAAACTTGGCCATCATCACTTGGAAACTTTTTGTACTGCTTGGTCACGATGAGGGTGTCCTGGATGGTGCAGATGAGCTCCTTGGTGAGGTTCTGTGTAACCACAGCTATGGCTGAGGGGCTGCCGGGGGTGGCTTCACATGGATGGGGCTCTGTGCTGTTTCACTGACATCCATGAGGAACTCCTGCTGGGTCCTGGCCAGGGGCAATTCCCAGCTTCCCCACTGGCACCCAGTGGCCCTGAGGGACTGGGAATGTGCTATGCAGGTTAGTGCCACTGGCTGTGCCATCACAGCAGGCCAGTGGTCTGGGATACGGTAGAGGGAGCCCAGGGTAGAGGAGCCACTGCATGACAGGGAGGGCAGCAGGGCCCGTGGGGACTGGTGGTCCCTCCGCAGAACATCTGCACTTGCCCTGCAGTGGAGGACGGGGAAGAGAGAGAAGGCTGTTGCCCTGCAGTGCTCATGCACATCTGCAAGCCCACGTGTGGAGTTCCAATTTCTGCTGGTGAGGACTGGCAGGTTTCTTGGACAGGGAGACTGGGAGGGCAGTCAGACGTTGGGTTGCCTGAGGATCCTGACATCATCTTCCTCAGCCAAAGTGCCACGAGTCCCAGAATCACACAGTGGTCGTTGTTGGAGGGAACCTCCGGAGATTATCTAGTCCACCCCCCTGTAAAAGCAGTCTGTGCTAGAGCAAAATTCTGTGCAGGTGGCATTGGAACATCTCCAGAGGCCTCTCTGGGCAGCTTGTGCCAGTGATGTTAGTTGGAGTGCTGTGTGAGGGTCCCTGCGCTGGTGGGGGGCAGTGCCTGTACCAGCTGCAACATCAAGGCACTGCAAAGGGGCAGGGAGATGATGAGCACAACAAGCCCATGCCACGCTCCCTCCCCCCACGCATCACAATGCCTCTTGCCAGGTCCCTGATGGCTGTGGAGGCCACCTGGCCCTGGGCACCCTCTGCCCCAGAGTGCGCTGGAGCTGTCTTTGCCCTGGAGCTGTCTTAGGCTCGCTCTAGTCCACCCAGGATGGCTCCTGAGCCCTTCCTTGCACCCCAGACCCCTCTGCAGGGACTCTAGCACCAAAAGAAAGCCCACTGGACTCGGGGCCTGGCCCCCTAGATTCGGCCATTCCCCTTGAGTCTCCACGGCACCCCTCCATAGGTGTCTGTAATGCCCCAGAGCCTTCTGTTGCTCTCTAGCCAGATCATGGGAGCCCTCCCGAGGCAGTCAGGGTGACCCAGGCACTCTGTTTGTCCCACAGTCCCTCAAGGAGCCCTGCAGGGTCCCTCTGGCCCCCTTAGCGCCTCTGTACTCTGCCTGGAAAAATTGCTGAGTGCATCATGGGGCAGGGACATGGCAGAGCAGTCAAAGGAGCTGCTGTGCTTTCACTGGGTACCTGGAGACCCGTGGGACAAAGTTACGATGGACTCTCCTCTAACTTCTCCCCTCCTTTGCTCAGTCTTTAGGCTTCATGGTACATTTCATATTCGTTGTTATATACAGGCTTGGCTTGTGTATGCTGAAGGAGGTCTGAACTAGATGAGGTCCCAGTCAGCCCCTCTCTCCAGCCTGCCCAGGTCCCTTGGGATGGCACCATGATGCCCTGGCCTAAGTGCTGCTCCTCCCGCTTTGGTGTCATTTACCAAAGTGAGGGTGCCTTCTGCCCCATCATGGAGACCATTAATTAAGGAAGGTGTCAAAGAGGTTTGCAGCCAGTACTGACCCCTGGGTGCCACCGCTAGTTCCTGGCCTCACACCAGACTTGGTGCCACCAAGCAGCACCCGCTGGGCCCGGCTGTTCAGTCCTTTTCGGTCCTGCTCGCTGTCAGCTCACCCAGCCCTTTTCCATTTGAGTGACTTGAACTCCATGTTTAAAAGGAAGAGATGTCAAGAGGGGCCCATGCAAGCACACAGCTTTCAAAACCCCATGGCATAAACTTCCCACACCGGGTATTTCCACCAACTCCCCCAAAACCTAGAGAAGTACATGCCCCCTCAGTGACTTGTGCAAGGCCAGCAACTGCTTTTAATTCTGGCTTTGGCTTCTCTGCCGGTGGGTTCCAAATGAGTGTTGTTTTTGCAAGGTGATCCCCAAAGCAGAAGAGAGATTAAAGCTCTTCCTCGATGGTCCTGTGGGCAGGTGGGCCAGCTGGCGGAGCTGTCCCAGTCTCTGGAAGCTCCCTCTGAGCTCTTGGTGACCACAGGCAGCACTGGGAGGAGGGACAGGGTGGGCTGCTGGTGTTTTTTGTGCAGCTTGTTCAAAGTTGGAGTCACTTGCGGTGCTTCCTGGATCTTCCTCCTCCTCCTCCTCCTCTCTGATTTTCCATGATACAGATGCTGTGCTCCACGCTCATCCAGGCTTGCAAACTGCCCATGTCTCCACCACAGCACCCTGAGTATTTCTCTCAGCTGCATCTGTAGGCCACTGAAATGCTCCTCCTCCTCCTTGCTGAGTGGTGGTACTCTGTGTACTCCACAAGCCAGCTGTGGGGATCATAGCCACGCTGTGGAGATCTGCTCCGCTCTCTCTGCCTCAGCAGGGTTTGCTCCCGAGTAGCGCTGGGTGCAGGATTTTGGGAGCTGCTGTTAGAGGTCCCTGGAGTTGCGTTATCATTGGGAGCATGGTCATAACTTGGAGGACTTGTTGTTCTCCTCCGCCTTGCTGAGGGGGCGTACTCTTTGTACTCCACAAACTGGCTGCGGAGACTGTAGCCACGCCGTGGAGATCTGCTCCGCTCTCTCTTCCTCACCAGAGTTTGCTCCCGAGCATCCCTGGGTGCAGGAGAATACTGGGAGCTGCCACTGGAGCACCCTGGAACTGGGTTATCATTGGGAGCGTGGTCACAACTTGGGAGACTTGTTCTCCTTGTCCTCCTTGCTGAGTGGTCATAATCCATGGTGTGCACGAACCAGCTGCGGAGATTGTTTCCCCGCTGTGGGGACCTGCTCCGGGTCCTCTCCCTGGCACTGTTCCCCTGGCAGCGGGAAGAAGCGCTGAATCCGTGCTCCTCTTTGTCATCCTGTTCTCGTACACTGTGAAGTGCACAGTGTCTTGGTTGACACCAGTCTGGGCATGCAGCTTTTTGTCTAGCCAGCAGCCTTCCACAGCCGCAGAAGAAGCGATACAAGCATGAGCCCATGTAGGAGGCGATGCTGAGCCCGCCTGCCCAGAGGAGCCACAGCCAGCCTGCAGCTGCCTCCCATGGACCTGTTGCAGTTAGCTGGTTGGTGCTGGCTCCTGTGAAGGAGCTGCTGTCCTCTGGAGTGTCCTCCATGCTCGTCGCCATGTCCTGCCAAGAGAGCTGTGAAAAGGTCCTGTCCTTTCCTCCTGAAAGGACCAGAGCAGTGGGGAACCCCCAGAGCTCTCTGAGGGGACAGCTAAAGACCTCCCAAAGGCCCTCCTGGACGGCTTGCAAAGGCACATAAGTAGGATGGATCTAGGTGGGATGCTTTGAGCGGGAGCAGTGTTGCAGCCGTGAAGAGAGCTGCAGCGTGTGGGGGCAAGGAGAGCAATGCCAATACCCCAGAAAGAAATCCACATTGCATCTGGTGCCCTGACCCACCTCCCCGGGGTTACCTTAGTCCAACGAGGCTGATCCTGTGGTCCCACAGGACCCGTCTGCTGGCTGCTCGTCCCCCACTGACTGAGGAAGGAGCGGGCATATGATCCTCTTGGTGAGGATGAAAAACCCAGAGGCCAGCAGTCACCATCAAACGTGTTCCAGTGGTCATTTTAACTGCCTGTAGCAACTGTCAGCAGCAGAGCCCTCTGGCTCTCCAGCCCACACTTGCCCACCCTGTCTGCAGGAGTGACTGGTGTCTGGCCGCTACTATAATGGTTGCCTTTGCTGGGCTGTGCTTCTGGTCTCCCTTCCTGACCCATCAGTCAAGGTGGGCTTCGGGTCAGGCTACGCTGAGCTCAATGCCTCGGCCTGCCACCTCCCTACTTCCCTAGCCTAGGCGATGGCAAAAAAATAGGAATTACCAAACAGGAACTGTACCCATAGCGCCTGTCTGGCCAGCCTAGAAGGGTGGAAGAGCTCAGCATAGAGCTTGGGAGGTAGAGAGTGGCCTCCACTTTTATCCCCAACCTACGTCTTCTAGGACCTGTCCCACAAGCAAAGTGCTAGTTACCTTTGGAAGAGGGTGGAAGCTGAGGAGCAGTCAGCAGGAAAGGAGAAATGTTTAGAAAGAGGTAGCCACGCAAGTAGCTCAAGAAGGAGCCGAGTTATCCTGACGGGCAGCTCAGCCCAACTGGCTTTGGCCGTCCCGCTGCTCAGGATGTCCAGCCCTGGCCAGGTGAGGTCACAAGTTCCGGGTGGGTGCCGCATCACTGCCCCTTTGTGACACGGGGCTGCACGGCAACACACTGTGGCCAGGCAGCTGCCCCAGCCTGGGCACCTCCCCTGCAGCCAGCAGCCGGTGCCGCTGGGCTTCCCCACGTGCTGCTGGCGAAGGGCTGCTCGGCCGCCGGCACAGTTCCCACCTCTTCCCCGCTGCGCACAGCCAGAGGAGTCAACGCCTGCCCCGGGCTGGAAGCTGCCCGTGCACAGCTGTGGCTGGCACCGTCGCGTTGCGCAGGGTTTCTTTGCCATTCGTCCCAGCTACAGGACTGTGTGCGTGAGACTCGTGGAGCAAAGCACCTGCCCATGACTTACATCTGCCCCCAGGACTCAGCCTGTGCTTGGGACATCCACTTTGGCCACAGCCTCGCTTGCGTGGCTTTTTGTCATCATGTGCCCCTGGGGATGGCTGGTGTTTCCCCTCCTGGCCTGGGGAGGCTGCTTTTGCCCCTTGTCCACACCAGGTACCTGGGTTGACTCCTGCCCTGCTCAGGGGGCTCTTTATGCCCCTGCCCTCATTGGGGTGGCGAGCTTTGCTCCTGCCCCTCAGGGGACATTGACTTCTGTCCCTGTCCTGCTCAGGGCATCTTGCCCTGCCCCTCCCCTGCTGGGGGCAGCCGTTTTTGCCCCTGCCATAGCAGGACACCAGGACTCCAGTGCTGTTTTCCTGGCACCAACTACCAGCGCAGGCTGGATCTCAGTGTCACACCACCTCGCTGCTCAGGACAAAGTCAGCTCCGCTCCAAGTCTCCTTCAGCGCTGTTCCTCCAGCTGGCATCTGACAGGCGTAGGTGCAAATTTCCCTCCCTGCTGAGCTGGCTGCAGGGCCAGGCCGCAGGAGCTGGCAGCACCCAATGCCACCCAGGGAAGTGAAGGATCCCGGCAGCTGGATGTCAAGTAGGCTGTGCCTCTTCCTCCCGTTCCTCACTCACACACTTCAGCTACAGCTCTTGTGCTTGGGCACATGGCGAACCGTTATGCTTCACAAGATGCCGCAGTCAGCGGGATGGGTTGTGTGAACGTGGCTGAAAAGTTCCTGTGCCCCGACAGGCTCCCTTCACAAAGGCATCTTGTTCCTGAGATAACCTGGTCAGAGTGGTTTTCCGTATTTGGCTTTTTAGTGGCATTGCACTAAACAAAACACCGTAACCAGTAGTTACCTGGAGGAGGAAAATAAAAAAGGGGGAGGGAGGGGCAGCAGAGAAAGGGAAAGGAGAGGGCCTGCACTGTTTCATGTTCCTTGGAGACCCCAGGGAGGATGCAGCAGGGAAAATTTCCCCAAGAAGTCCCAATCACCGCTCGTTTCCCTGTGTGGTCATAGACCCCAGCCCCAGCAAGGGACCTTTGCTGCATTGTCATGTCTATCCTTCTTGGTGGCTTAGTGAGACCAAACTCCTTTGCCATTTTCAATATAAAGTGATTCATTTTCCTACAGACATTTCTTACACACAAGTGTCCCATAGCCCTTGCCACAGTTGGTCACTCAGCCAAGGCCGTGGTCAGAGACTTCCAGCCAGATCATGTGCTCATGGCCTTGTTTTGACAAATATTGAAACAGGCCAAGGATTGCCATCCAGCAGCAGCCCTGGGCCCAGCGCGCCGGCCTTTCACTCTAAATGATTCCTCAAATAAACTCCCAACTCTCTCAGCCTCTCCTTGTCCATAATGTGCTCCAGGTCCCACCCATCCTTCTGGCCTCTTCAGGACCTGCTCCAATCTGTCGGGGTCTTTCTGGTGTTGGGGAGCCACATTCCGGGCACAGCAGTCCTGATGTGGTCCTGTGGTGGGTTAACCTTGGCCCAAAACCTACCAGTGCCCCAGCTGCTCATTCACTTCCCTGACTCAACAGGACAAGGGAGGAAATAAACCAGCAATGCTCATGGGTCAAGATAAAGACAGAGAGATTACTTACCTATCCCTGTAATGACCAATTAGATGTTGTCTTGCCAAAGGTCAATTTCATTTATTGCCAATTCAAACAGATTTTGATTATGAGAAACAATGTCCAAAGTATTATATGACCATTCCCTTCACAGGTCCTTCCAGGGCCAAATTACTCCATTGCTCCCAACCACCTAATCACCCACACCCTGAGAGGCGCCGGAGGGATGTTGAAGAGTGGGCTGATAGCACAGAACGCCTCTGCTGCTCCTTTCTGCTCACAATTCTGCCCTGCTGCAGTGTGGGTCCTCTCCGTGAACCCCACTATCTTTGCAGTGTTCATTTCATTCTGTTTTACTTGTGTTCTTGATACTCACAGAATGGCAGAGAAGTGTTGACATTGGAAGAGACCTCTGGAGATCATCCAGTGAAACTCCCCAGCTGAGGCACAGCCAGCTCAAGCAGGTTCTACAAGGCCTTAGCTTGGTAGGGTTGGAAAATCTTCAGGCACAGACACTGCACAACCTCTCTTGGCAACTCTTCCGGTGGCTGATCATCCTCAGAGTCAAAAAGTGTTACCTTGGTTCAGATGGAATGCTGCATACATTAATAAGACTCTCAGAGCTTTCACTTCTACAGAGCGAACAGGTGTAGAACTCTCACCCTTTCTTCCTGGGAAAGATGCTCCAGTGCCTCCCACCCACTTTGTGGCTCTCTGAAGAACTTGCTTTAGCAGATCAACAACTTTCTTGCCCTGGGAATCCCAGCCCTGGACACAGCTCTGCGAGAGGAAGGAAGGGTCACCTGCCTCCATTGACCAGTGATGCTTTTCCTAATGCAGCCCCCGCAGCTATTGCCTTTGCCATGAAGGTGCATCAATCATTGTTCAACCTCACCTGCTTGTCCTCTGTCATCACCCAAAGGTCTTCTCTGCATAGCTGCTCTCTGGCTGGCCTGCCACTGTTACCGAAATCTCGGAATGAAGAACTTATCAACACCAATGTGATGTAGATAAGCAGACACTTCTTTATTGACGGCCGGGTGCGTGAGCGAGTCCTCTCACGATCAATGCACACCAGGTCCCAAAATCAGATTCCATATATAGAACTTATTCATACATATTAATTAATTATTCATGCATAATCATAACGTTTCCCATAAATCATTTACATACTCTCCTCCTATATCCGATTCTGCGCAGTAAAGCTTAGAAAGGTCTAGAAATGGGTCTGGGGTACGATTTGGGTCGGTGGTATATGAGTTGGTGGTCGCGATCTCCCCCTGCCGGAATTACCTTTTACTAAAGTTCACGGTTTCTTGGCAGGCACCTACAAGCTGTTCCAGTCGACTCTCCCCAGTTCCCATTCATCTCATATTCTGACGTTTCAATACACCTCTGCGTACAGAAGACTGGTTAAATACAAAGGAACCTTTCAACCCTAAAGTTATTACCTATGTTTTAACAATGGTTCCAGGCCCTTCTTCTAGCCTTGGTACAGGACGTACAAAAGATCTCATAGCAGCTTTTACTGTGCAACTATAAGTTTCATTAAAAATATTTCTTATCCTTCTATTTTTCAATTTTATAAAATGATTTTATAAAATCAATTAATCAAATAAAGTCAATCAATCTTAACTTATTAACAAATCGATAACATTTCCCCCCTTTGAAAGTGTTGAAAATCATTATTTCAATACTTTCACATTATTCATATATCTTTTGTTTCAACATATTTTGGTAATGGATCATGTCTTGATAAAATAGTTGGTACTTCTCTCATAATCATACAATTCACTGCAATTCTATTGGTAAACTCTTTCTTCAAACATGCATATACTAGCATGCTCATCAAAAAGACAACTAGTAACAGAAACAAAGTTTTAATTATAGATTGTATCCAAGAGCTCAAATTCCATCCCAGTTTGTTAAAAATTTTCCCAAGCCAATCTTCTGACATATCCTTTTGAATTGCTTCAGTTTCTTTTTCAATTTTTCCCAATAGGTCTAGATCATGTTCCACATCCTGAGTAACATTTGGAATGTGGATACAACAGTGGTCCAATTTATCCTTGAGATATCCACACACTCCATGTTCTTTAAGTAGGAGCATGTCTAGTGTCATTCTATTTGTAAAGTCATTCTGGAGGTCGCCTGTAATTATATATTCAATTCCTTAAACCCCTTTTTGTTAACGTTTGCTAATTTTTCCACTTGACCAGTTAACTGATAGAGCCATGCTCTGTTTCTATATGAAGCTATAGGATTTAAAAGTGATTCCAGTGCCCAACCAGTTTTCACTCCTGTAAATGGTTCATTCCAAATATCATCATTTATCTCAGATCTCTTTATTCGTTTCAATTCTAAATTCTCTAGGGATCCTTTAAATGGTGATTTCTTTCAAACTGGGCACAATGTTGGCATGCCTAAAGTGATTTGTTTCACCTTACCATCTAACGGTAAATGTGTGGTCCAGGTTCCATCACTTAATGCTCAAACTAAATGTCCTGGACTTCAAATAGTAGTTTTACTCCAACTAAACAAAGTTCCTTTCCTAACTGTAAAAGTGCTGGTTAAATTGAGAGTGTTCTTAAGACCTCGACAAAAACAACCATATTTTAAAACAGCAGCCAAAGGAGGGATTCTTTGAATTATTAAGTCTACATAGTTACAATCATACACTTTTTCACATTTCCACCATGGCACTGTTTTATTCTCTTTTTCTCCTAATGAAGTTGATCTGTCATTGACCCAGGGTAATACTGAAAAAACTTTTCCATTCTAGGTAAAACACCAAGAAGTTCTTGCCATATACTGAAAATGAGAAAATATGGACATAGACCATATAGAGTCCCATTGTTCTACTAATTGGGTACCTTGGCCAGTTTTGTTACACTTCCATTTCATGATACTTCTGCTCACATTGGTTTTAAGTTGTTTATCATAAGAACACCATCCTAACTGGAGATTTGGACGCCCCGGAAGAAGAACTCAAGCTATGGCACTAGGTCAGGATCCTGTTATAAAATCATAATTCAATAGTTTGTTGGTTTTTTTTTTTTTTACAATCTCTTTCTTTACCTGGCGACTTCCACTGTTTTCTAGTGACTTTCACTTGTTCATACCATTGAGTCACTGGCCTCTGTTCACAATAATTGGTTTCATTTTTATGGTCCAGATTAGTCAGATTCATAGTTAAAATTCCCCATGGAATAGATTCACCTACTGCCCTTGGTATTGGCAAACAAGCAGTGATCTGCATGACATTTTGTAAATTGGCAAATTCTTTAGTCAATCCTACCAACAAATTTTCCTCAGCCATTTGTTTGGGAATTTCAATCACTTGTTCTGTTTCTACTTGTCTTTTGTTCCTGTCTAGCAAGCCAGCCCATGATCCGACCAACATTACCAACCAAAAGAAAATCCAAAACCCAATCATAACCTGATATGAAAAATTAGACATGTTTCAAAGTAAATTTTAAAGTCTCTGGGTCACGATTAACAATCTTCCATGGAGTAGATGCTTTATTCACGGTGCTTTCTTCGCTCGAGTATAATGTATCCAAGCATCCGATTCTGCAATTTTGATAGCTGTAAAAGTGGTTAACAGTATCTGGAAAGGTCCTCTCCAGTGCTCCTGCAAAGGTTCGGAGGTCCAGGTCTTCACATAGACATAGTCTCCTGGTTGGAAATCATGCACTGAATTTTCCACGGGTAAAGGTCTATTCCAAATTACTACACTCCAAATCACAGCCAAAGTTTTCCTTAGAAAAAGCAAATAGTTATACACATCTTGTTTTCCTTTTACATGTATGTTTAAATGTGGTTCTAGAGACTCATATGGTTTTCCATATAATAATTCATAAGGACTGACTGAGGTTCCACTCTTTGGCTGTACCCTGATTCATAATAATGCCAATGAAAGTGCCTGAGGCCACTTTAGACTGGTTTCTTGACAAATTTTACTTATTTGTAATTTCAAAGTTTGATTCATCCTCTCCACTTTTCCACTAAATTGTGGTCTCCAAGACGCATGCAAATCCCAATTAATACCCAACACTTTGCTAACACTTTGGACTACTTCAGCAACAAAGTGTGGACCTCTGTCAGAGGAAATTCCAATAGGAACTCCAAATCTCAGAATTATTTCTTGTAATAACCACTTCACAACCTCTTTTGCTTGTGTGGTGTGACAGGGAAGGGCTTCTGGCCATCCTGTAAAAGTATCAACCCTTACCAGGATGTACCGGTACCCATTTTGTCTAGGTAACTCTGAAAAATCTACTTTCCAATAAACTCCAGGTTCTGTACCAGATTTCAGTCTACCCATTTGAACCTTTTTCTTAATCACTGGATTATTTTTCAAACATACTTCACACTGCAGTTACCATTTTAGCTATTCCCAACATCTTAACTGATATTACTTGCTTTTGTAAAGATGTTACTAAGGCTTCTGCCCCCCAGTGACATTCTTGATGTCTTGTTTGAATTATCTCTCTCATCAAAAGAGGTGGAATTACTACTTGCCCGTTAGGAGTTACCCACCATCCCGCTAAGTTTTTCTTAGCATTTAATAACTGACCCAATTTGTCATCTTCCTCTAAATATCTCGGTTTTTCACTGGGAAGGGTTACTGTTTTAGAAGGAATTATTGCCATTTGCAATGCTTGTTTCTTTCTTTGCTACCTTTTTTTTTTTTTTTTTTTTTTTTTTTTTTCTATTCTATCAGCTAAATTATTCCCAGCTATTATTTTTCTATTCCCAATCTGGTGTGCCTTACAGTGCATGATTGCTACTTGATCTGGCTTTTGAACTGCTTGCAATCATGGTAAAATTTCTGTTTGATGCTTAATGTTTGATCCTTGAGAGGACAATAACCCCCTCTCTTTCCACAAAGCTCCATGGACATGCACTACCCCAAAGGCATATTTTGAATCAGTCCAGATATTTACTCTCTTGTCTTCGCTTATCTCTAAGGCTCGAATTAAAGCAATGAGTTCTGCCTTTTGGGCTGATGTGGTACTCGCCAATGCTCCTGCTTCTATAACTGTAGTCTCTGTTGTTACCGCATATCCGGCGTATCGGACTCCTTGTTCCATAAAGCTGCTTCCATCAGTACACAGTTCCCAGTCTGGTCGCTCCAACGGCACATCCTTCAGATCTTCACGACTGGAATAAACATACTTGATGGTAGCCAAGCAATCATGTTCCAGTCGTCCTTCCTGTATGTAACTTAAAAACACTGCAGGATTTACCAGGTTACTTGTCTTTAGAATCACATCATCTTGTTCAGTCAATACCACCTGGTATTTCATCATTCGGCTGGGGGACAGCCAATGTCCCCCCTTCTGCTCTAGGACAGTTATCACCATGTGTGGAACATAGACTGTTATTGTTCTTCCCAAAGTCAATTTCTGAGCTTCTTGTATGAGCATCACTGTTGCAGCCACTGCTCGAAGGCAGTTTGGCCACACTTTACTCACTGTATCCAGTTGTTTAGAGAAATATCTGACTGGTCGTTTCCAGCTTCCTATCCTCTGGGTTAACACGCCCAGTGCAAGGTGTTGTCTTTCATGTACAAACAGCTGGAAATATTTGGTTAGATCTGGCAGTCCCAAGGCAGGTGCAGACATTAGGGCACGTTTCAACTCTACAAAAGCCTTTTGTTGTTGTGGGCTCCATACAAAGGGAGAGTTCTTCTGGGCCTCGTACAGCGGTTTAGCTATTAGCCCATAGTTAATGATACAAAGGCGACACCACCCAGTCATTCCCAAAAATGCTCTGAGTTCATGAATATTTCTCGGCTCAGGTATACTACAAATAGCTTCTTTGTGATTTTTTCCTAATTGTCGTTGTCCTTTTAAAATCTCAAAGCCAAGATATATCACAGTCTGGCAGGCTATCTGGGCTTTCTTCCTGGATACCTTATACCCATTTAGTCCCAGGAAATTCAAAAGGTCAATAGTCACCTGTATACAAATAAATCTTTCTTCTGTAGCAATCAATATATCATCCACATATTGTAAAAATAAATGTCCAGGTCTTGGTTTGTCCTGTTTCCAGATTTCAAATTCCTTTGCTAACTGATTTCCAAAAATAGTTGGACTGTTTTTAAATCCTTGGGGTAATCTAGTCCATGTCAGCTGCATCTTTTGCCCGGTTTGAGGATTTTCCCATTCAAAAGCAAACAGTTTTCTGGTTTCCTTTTCCAAAGGTATACAAAAGAAAGCATCTTTTAAATCAAGCACTGTAAACCACTGATAATTCTCCCTCAATGCTGTTAATAGTGTATAAGGGTTTGCTACTACAGGATAAATATCCTTTACTATTTGATTTACTGCTCTCAAGTCTTGTACCAGTCTATATTCACCCGAAGGTTTTCTGACTGGTAAAATAGGAGTATTATACTCAGATTCACATTCTTCTAAGATTTTATACTCCAAAAATTTATCAATCAATTTCTTCAATTCCTGTCTCACTTCTGGTTTGATTGGATATTGTTTCATTCTCACTGTTCCTGCGCCTTCCTTCAAATCTATTTTAACCGGTTCTGCTAGTTTCAATTTACCAGGAATATTTGTTTCCCATACAGTAGGGATCACTGCCAAATCCACCTCCGGTGGAATTTCTTGTTCCTTTACCTTTTCTTGTATCATCAGGATTTCTCCCGTTTTTGACTCAGGTATTTTCAAGAAAAGTTCTCCTTCGTCAAAAACAATCTGTGCATTTAATTTGGATAACAAATCTCTTCCTAAGAAGGGTATCGGACATTTTGGTGCATACAAAAATTCATGTGTAATTATCTTATTTCCAAATTTCAAATCCAGGGGTTGCAGGAATGGCCTGGTTTTGTTCCAATTTTTCCTTTACAGATATTTAATAAAAAAATGCCGCTCCTGTATCCACTCCCAACCTCACAATTTAAACAACATTTTTTTCCACTTTCTTATTATGAGAAGTTATAGCCATTACCAAATTATCTCTAATAGTTAGCTTACATTCATCCTGCCAATCCTTTCTTTGTCTTAAGTAAAAAAACAAATCCACATCTGGCATTTTATTCATTTCCCTTCTCTTTTACAATACAGCATTAACTGCAAAATAGTGTTATAATTCAGTGTCCCGTTCGTGGGCCACTTTTCCTGATCATCCAATATACACAAAGGCCACCAATTATTACAATACTCAAATTATTACAATACTCAATCATCTGGCTCTTTTGCAGATCATCCTGTAAATTTCCCCAACGTGCCAATAAACATCCCAACAAAGAATTTTTCGGGATTTTGTCATTTACAGCAAGATTACCCATGCTTTTACTTTTAAACAACCGAGTTAACTTAGTTGCCATGGTATAATTACTCACAGTACAATACACAATTATTCAACTCTGTCACTCCGATCCGCGGATCCACACTCCACACTCGCTTTCGTGCTCAATTGCACGTCTCACCCTTACAGCCACACTCACACTTTCCCACAGTTACTTTAAAGAAACATATAACACAATATTATACCTCTTAATTTCCTTCTTAATACACAAACTCACAAAACAACAAAGGACACCAAAAACTTCTAACTTCTTGTTAGAGGCACTACCTTAGAGAACACTATAGCATATAGTTTCTCTTGTCTACACTTTTGTCCAACCCTGCAATAGCTTTCGCTTATGTCTTACGGGCAGACGCCTAGGCTTCCACTTCCACAAGGATCCTTTTAGTCCAACCCTGCGCAGCTTTCGCCGCATCTGACAGGCAGACTTACTCAGTGGGACTCCAATCTACTGGTGGGACTCCATCCCACTCCTTACCATACACTTATTATAGTGGGGCTCCTGCCCACTTCCTCTAGTGCACGCACTTACTACAATTAAAAAAAAGAAGTGTCTTACCCAAATATCCAGGGAACGTCGCGAAGAGCCTTACGGATCGGGGATCGATGGGTATCCCCGAGAAATCCTCGGTGCCGGCCGGAACCGATCAGGTCCCCGACTCCTCCGGTCTCCTTCAGGGAGGTCCCATCTGGGTCGCCAAAACTGTTACCGAAATCTCGGGATGAAGAACTTATCGACACCAATGTGATGTAGATAAGCAGACACTTCTTTATTAACGGCCGGGTGCGTGAGCGAGTCCTCTCACGATCAACGCACACCAGGTCCCAAAATCAGATTCCATATATAGAACTTATTCATACATATTCATTAATTAATCATGCATAATCATAACGTTTCCCATAAATCATTTACATACTCTCCTCCTATATCCGATTCTGCGCAGTAGAGCTTAGAAAGGTCTAGAAATGGGTCTGGGGTACGATTTGGGTAGGTGGTATGTGAGTCGGTGGTCGCGATCTCCCGCTGCCGGAATTACCTTTTACTAAAGTTCACCTTTTCTTGGCAGGCACCTACAAGCTGTTCCAGTCGACTCTCCCCAGTTCCCATTCATCTCATATTCTGACATTTCAATACACCTCTGCGTACAGAAGACTGGTTAAATACAAAGGAACCTTTCAACCCTAGAGTTATTACCTATGTTTTAACAATGGTTCCAGGCCCTTCTTCTAGCCTTGGTACAGGACGTACAAAAGATCTCATAGCAGCTTTTACTGTGCAACTATAAGTTTCCTATAAAAATTTTTCTTATTCTTCTATATTTTAATTCTATTAAATGATTTTATAAAATCAATTAATCAATCTAATATAATCAATCAATCTTAACTTATTAACAAATCGATAACAAAGCTGCGTCCCGTCTCTTCATTCGCCGCAAATTGGTGACCCCGACGTGATGCGTTTAAGGATCTGACGTGAAGGGCTCTCGAATCGCCTATCTGAGCGACATGCAGCGAATCCCACAGAACTTTGAATGATCTGCTGAAAGGAAGCGGGAGCCGGCCTGAAATCCCTCCGGAGTTGAGAGGTGAGCTGTGGGAAATCCGTAATGGGGAATCAGGTTTCATCCCCAGAAAGAGACATATATGGACTCATGAAGGGTCTTCTAGTCAGATCAGGGAGTCCGTGCCTCAGTCTCCTCAAACGGTGACCCCTATGGTGGTGTCCCGAAGCCTTGGAAGAATAAGGACGGAAAAAAGACAGCTCGTGGAAGAGGGCTGCGTTCCGGGGGAGACGGCTTGGCTGAACGATTGTCTGGCTGTCTGGACCAGGCGGGCAACCTAAACCCCGAGGATAACACCTGTATTCATCAAGGCAGGTGAGCAGCCAAGAAACTTTAGAGACTTTGAAAGAATGAAAGTGTGTACATACAGCAGCCAATTGTATGATGCTGCCGTGGAGGGGAACTCCGTGTCAGGAATGCATTTAGCACCTTGGTGGCAAATTCTGACTACTCTTTGCCAAGTGTGGACTAATTCTACTAACGGTGCTAAACCAGAGGAAGCTGTAAATTCCACCGACAGCGCAACTCTTCTCAAGACACCGTCAGCGATGGCAATTCTGTCCACACCTCCTCTGCCCCCAAAGCTTCTGTCACTGACTGCAGCGACCCTCGCAACACAGGACCAAGCACGGGAACAGGACAACTCGGACAATGATTCCATTGACACTGATAAACCTTTTGATCCAGGTTGATCCTATAGATCTGGAAAAGGAGGTAGACCTTTCCCCCACCCCCTTGTCTCTCCTGATGCATTGATTGTATTTTTGGGGAGGGTAAAAGGGAGTCTGAGGGACTGGTGACAGGAATGCAAGTGGGAAACACTTAAGTGATGGGTTTTGGGAGTCGCTATGGCATGTTCAGTATTTTGTCAGACAAATGCCACTGCAGAGTGGCAGCCTGTGCAATACGAGGCTGTTAAAGGGTTAAGCAAAGCAGTGCGGGAAGGGAGGATTCATAATACATTTGCTATGTCCCTTCTTGAAGTGATGGCAGAGCCTTGTACACTCACACTGCATGATTGGAAGTTATTGCTTTGTATGGTACTAACTGATACAGTATATGATGTGGTTATCTGATTTTTGTGAGCTATGTGTAGTGGCCTTGATTGAAAACCTTAATCGGGGAATTGCTGTTAACTATGAGCAGTTGGCTGGAGAAAATAATTGTGCCGATTCTGTGACTCAGGCAAGGTATCCCAGGGACAACTGTTTGCAAATGAATGAGATGGCTATTAAGGCAGTCCGGATGCGGGAGTCTTGCCACAGTCTTGCAGGGTCCTGGAGAGTCACTAACTTTAATACTAACTTTATTGATCGGCTTCAGAACATTTTGCAACAAGTCGAACATCAGGAAGCTCAAGGGTTGCTTTTAAAACAACTAGCTGTGATAATGCCAATGAAAATTGTAAACGGGCAACTTTCACAATCGCAACCCCAACATGTGTCAAATGATTGTAACGCAGAACTCACAGCAGACTGTAACTCTCAGGCTGAGTTCTGGAATGCAGCATAACAGATTTTTGCTTCTTTAATCTCTTCTGTAAGAATAGTACACGCTCTTAACTTGCTTAGTAAATTAGGCTGCTAGCTTGCTAAACAAAGTAATACTACAAATACTATTTTTTTTCTGGCTTATTAACAGATGTTGATTCTGTCCATCATATGTTGCTACAGAACCGAGTTGCTATTGATTTTTATTATTAGCACAGGGACACAAGTGTGAAGACTTTGATAGGATGTGTTACGTGAATCTGAGTGACCACTGTGAATTAATTTACAAAAGTATACAAAACTCAAAAGCCTTAAAACAAAGATCTGCAACAGAGCCAGGGGCGGGATGCCTTTGGTCTCTTCTCACGGCTGGGAAACTTTGGGCCATGACTCAAAAGTATTACAGGATTTATTATAATTATCTTTAACCACCTTATTGATGTTTGCCTTATGTCTCCCATGCCTTTTTTTTCCTGTATTCAGTGTTTAGTTGATTGTAACATAAAGCAGGTCGTGGTCACCCAGCTACACACCCCCTTTGCCTCGTCGCAATTAACAAGCAAAAAAGAGGATAGAGAATGTCTGAAGAGAGAGATAGGAGAGGAAACTGGAGAATATTTGACCTAACAAGAGATGAGAGAACAGCTAGGTATTGTGAAGGAGAATAGGAAAGATAAACATGGTTATCTAGTGTTTAATAGGTGTCTGCACGCTTGTAGAGATATATAGCTGTGTAACGGCATGAATGATTCCTGCCCTGAGCCTGGTGGAGCATACAGCTGTGGTTTGTGTGCGGGCTCAGAGATGTAAATAGGGGCTTCTCTGTTATGGTAAAAGTGTCTCTCTTTGCATAAAAAAAGAGGGAATGAAGGGAATGACCCCAGAGGTATGTTCAGAGAAGGCATGCTATGTTTCGAACTTTTTGACAGAACCAGTTCTTGTTTGGTGTGCCCTTCCACCTATGTATAATGTTAATCCAAAAGAAGATGATACTGTTTACACTTTGAATGTCGATCATTGTCTTTCTGTAGATGCTAATGTAGTAGGAGGCTATGATGGGAACGTGTCGCAGCGGTCCTTCTCTTATCCAGAGTAACAGCAGGGAAAGCATTAAAGAGTTAAATCACCTTGTTTGGTAGGCAGTTAAGAATGTGAGTCAAAATTGCCACTGCTTTTTGTTGTTGGTTCAAGGACATGGCTGTGAGGATTTTGATGGTATGTGCTGCGTGGATTTTAGGTGCCCCATTGCATTAACATGTTATGAAAATCTTTGAAAATGTCAGCCTTTTTGGCATCCATTCACTCAATTGGCAGTATTGTTTGTTTGCTATTGCCTTGGTTGCTGTCATGTTTGCAAGGGCCCTGCAGAACATGGCAAGCCTGGTACTAGCTGTTCAAAAACAAAAAGGGGAAATTGTAAAATTTTACGGATCAGAGACAGTGGGTTATTTTGACACTGATAAGATGTCTTAGTTGCTTTTTTATTTGTTCTATTACTTATACCTTGTTTTTACTCGTTCGGTTTCAAAGGTTCTTTTTGTGCAACAGTAAGGGGGAGATGCAGGAGCGGGCTGGAAACGAGGACCATGCGTGGCAATCAGTTAGCTGAGGGGAATGTGCTCGAGCTTGTCTAGAGAACAATTAACATGATGAGGCATGTTTGCAGAGCACAGGGGAGTGGGGGACGGATGGCACCAAGGATGGCACCAAGGAAAGGTAACACCTCGCTGTTAATTGATGGCAGCTAACTAACCACCAATCGGGGATTGCCTAGTATGCAAGGCTTAGCTTCAAGAACCAATCTGTTTAAAACGCGCAGCTTCTGAAAGTGTATAAAAACTCGTGCTTCTGTACAATAAATTGACATTTGCTTGCATCAAGCTGCGTCCCGTCTCTTCATTCACAGCAGAGTTGTGCATGGGGTGTGTTTGGAACATTTTGTCACCAGCCGACTCCAAAAGTCAGCGATTCCCCATCTCAGCCCAGAAAGCAGGTAGAACCACTTTTGTGGTGCCTTTCATCTGGCTACCGGGGCAGTGTAAGAACTACCAACAGAACTCCTTGCTGGCACCTTCTCTGGTAGAACTGTAGATTGCATGTACCAAACCCTTATCCTGACCATGTCCCTAACCCTAACCGTAACCTAACCTATACTTTAACCCTAACCCTAAAGCTACCCTTGTAGGCTGCCCGAGCGGGGGCCCCCACCCCTGCCCTTCACCCGGCAGGGCAGCCACCGAACGCCTCAACAGGCTCAATGCCTGCCTAGTGGGGCCCCCCACCATCACCCTGACCTGGCAGGGCAGCTACCAAACCCCCCCGACAGACTCGATGCCGCTCTAGCGGGACCCCCACCGTCGCATTCACCCGGCAGTTCAGCCACCGAACAGCCCCAACGTGCTCGATGCCGGCCAGCGGGGCCCCCACCATTGCCTTCACCCGGCAGGGCAGCCACCAAACCCCCCCGACGGGATCGAAGCCGCCCGAGTGGGGCTACCCACCACCACCCTGACCCAGCAGGACGGCCACCAAACCCCCCTGACGGGCTCAATGCCCGCCTAGCGGGGCCCCCCACCGCCGCTCTGACTCTCTCCTCTAATGCCTGAGCAGCCCAGTATTTTGAGCAGCACACAGAATAAACTTTCTTAGTAGAAAATGATACCAAGTTAGTCTGGTGAAGGATAGGAACAAGAAGCATTACTGACAAACCTTGTTACCCGCACCCTTACAGCATGCTGGCTAGACCAACAGATCTTGAAAACACGCACCTGTAGCAGCCCTGAAAGGCAGCGAAAACAGCATCTCAGCTCTGCGGATAGAACCCAGATGCAGATGACATTGCACAGGACAATTAAGGTAGAAGCTGATCATGCACCAGCTTTTCTCCAGCAACTGCTTACCAGCAGGGTCTTGTCCCATAGGAGGCAGAAGGTGTCAGACTCCACATTTGCTGCGGGCTGATGTGCCCAGCACATCTGCAGCCAGGTCACAGCTGCTGCCTCTCTCACCCACCCAAAACCCTTGCAGAGGGAAATGGAAGGGCACTGAGCATCCAGCCGGTACCTTCAGCCCTCGGCACCCTCTGTCACCAAAGAAAAAAAGAACAGGGCATGGAAATTATACCCTGGCACCAGGACCTTCTTCCTAGAGGCAGCCCTCAGCTGAACTGCTGAGAAACAGGTACCTACAGTTTCTCTTTAGCACAGCCTCAAGGCAGATGCCTCCTTGCAACCCTCCTCCCTGGCTGCCACTCCCACCGTTTTAATTAGGTGCTAATTTCTCCCAGACAGGCTCACAATAACTTGCTGGGCTGCACACCAGAAGATGGCTTCAGTTTCATTTCCCTAGGACTAGAAGACAGAAATTTCCAACCCTCTTTGGAAACTTTTTCTTTCCTGGCTGCTCTCCCCAGCACTGAGAACTCCTTTTACAAATGATAGCTCGTGAAAGATACACCTGGGATTAACTACCCTCCCCGGCAGTTAAACGCTTGCCCTTTGCAATACTTCTTAGAGAAATCAGCAGTCGGGGGCGTGGAGTGGGGATTCCACCACCGGCTTGCTTTTCCTCCCCTTGCCCGCCCGCAGGGGCTGAAGAGGCTCCTGAGCTGCCCCCCCCCCCCCCCCCCCCCCCCCCCCCAGCATCTACATCAGGTAGTTCTCCTGATTATATGGAAGCGAATGCAACAGATACAAACCTGCAAGTTGTGATATGTTTGACATTAATAAATGTTAGTGAGAGTCGAGCAGTCAGGTAAAGCCCATTCAATCAAAACGTGCGTTACTGCAGTACTCCAAAACCCGATCAGGATGATGAAGTGGAGCCCATTGTCTCGTATGTGGGAACTGTATCTGTGGTAAGTGATGGCTGAGGAGGCTTTAGGTGTAATGGTGGAGAGGTTGGTGTGATGTCATAACGCAAGGGAGTCACTTCATCCTTGAATCTATGTATGGTATAGTAACGAACAGGAATTGAGACATTATTTCATGTCATTAATGAGACAGATGCTGGAATATTATGCTTAGTTCAGTTCTCAGAATCTTAAGTTCTTGGAAAACGGTATGTAACACAGAGAAGGAGCATAAAAGTTGAGCTTGGGAAAACAGGTTGTACAGTGCAAGAGTTTCAAATTGGTGTCCTTCAAGTTTGCCTGTAAGGTAAGAGATCATCTTAAGTTAGTTGGTGTAGTATTTTATAAATTGATTTTAACAGGAACTGACATTTATGCAGAAGACATATGTGAAGAACCTATTGCTGAACACTAAAACCATTCACATTTTAAAAAAAAGTGAAACTGAGATCTAAGTGAAGGCAGTTAGCCACTGAAACAACTTCTAAAAGAAGTAGAACATCTGTCCCCTTTGCTTTTGCATCAAAACTGGATTTGTTTCTAGGTGACGTATTCAGGTCTAAATTCAGCCCAAGTTACAGGTCTCTGAACTACAGCGCAGAGAACCCCTCCATAGGCAGCATTCTCAAACGAGAAATAAATGCACGTATGATTTTGTTACATATACAAACACATAACATTAGGCATTATATGTTGGTGATGTGGTAATGTGATGGCTATTTAACAATGATCCTGGCTCATCAGGAGAAACAGGATTTCTCTTGTTTGGAGATAGACGCAGCTTTGAGGTCAACCCATTTCTTCAGCCAGCTTACATTTTTCTGGACTCTTCAACTTCAGCCACGGCAATTAATCTAAAAAGTAAGCATCATATCTTTCCCTTTTCACCTACGCAAATACGATTTTTAAAAAACACAGAAACAACCAAAGGAAAGCGAAGCCGGATACCTTTAATGATATTCACAGAGGAGGAACGTATCACTTAGTCCTCAGAGCAGACTTTAGGGGACAGAAACAGCAACCAATTGTTACCAGTATTTATACTGGCTAGTGCTAGCCAAGTAGGAAGGCCTCATTCTGTAAGAGTACTTGGTGATACCGAGGGTCTGCTAAATGGCATTTTTGCTTCCTCCTTTCATCCAATTCAGTCACCATAATTCAGAAAAACCTGCCCAGCTGTTTTTCTTTCTCAGCATTCGTTATTTTAGATGCCATCCCTATAATAAACTGTGCAGTCTATGTTAGAGTGGCTGCAGTACCCATTTCTTTCCGCTAGATGGCAGCAGCTCTCCAGCCAAACGAAGGGCCCGCGCCCCATCCCAACTAAAGGCGGCGCATGCGCAGAACGGGCGTGGCGCCTCGGGGCGGGGCTTCCGGCTGCGCACGCGGCCCCGGGAGGCGGGGTCAGCGCCGGGAGCCCGGGAGCCTTTCGGGCCGGGCCGTGCGGCGGTGCGCTGGGGGAGCGGGCGGGCTGCGGGCGGCCGGGGGCCGGTGGGCGAGCCCGGGCGCGGCCGTGGGGCAGCGGCCGGCTGGGGAGGACGTGGCGGGCCGGCGCTCGGGAGCGCCCGGTGCCGGCGGCGGGCGGGCTGAGGCGGGCGGCCCGGCCCGGGCCCGGCGGGGCTGCCGGCGGTTCTCGTCTCCCCGCCAGTGACGGTGGTCAGCGGGCTGCTCGCGATGCTGCCTTTTTTTTCTCGGAGCTGCGCCGCTACCTCAGCGAGGAGGCGAGGAGCGGCGGCGGGGCGGCCCCGGTGCTCCCTTGTGGCGGCGGGGCCCGGGAGGGGGGTCGGCCCGCGGCGCCCTGCCGCCCCCCCGCCGCCTCCGGGTGCCCGGGCAGCCGCCGCAGCTCTGCGCGGGGCTTTGTCTTTCCCCCAGCCGCCGGCCTGAGCCGCGGCAGCCGGCTGGGGCAGGGGCTGCATCGGGGCCCGCGGTAACGCTGTCGCGGGGGGCGGCTCGGGAGCCTCTTCAGCCCCTGCGAGGGGCAAGGGGAGGAAAAGCCGGCGGCGGTGGGATCCCCACCCCTCGCCCCCGACTGCTGGTTTCTCTAAAAAGTATTGCAAAGGGCAAGCGATTAACTGCCGGGGAGGGTCGGGAGGCAGCAGCTCAGGGGTCTCGCTGATCCTGTGTCGTGACAGTCAGCCCCTGGGCCGGAGCCGCCGAGGGGAAGAGGCCTTTGGATTTGCTTCCCAGTGAAACGGGGCTCTTTTGTTTTTTCTTTGTACCTAGGTTCGTCCGGAATTGTACGTTGACAAATCAAAAGGAGCTAAACTGAAGGTCGGTCTAGATGCTACTTTTCCACATGAGCCTTGTGCTTGTGAATCGGACTGCTGACTGCGGAGGGATATTGGACTATAACGCCAACGCCACATCTTAGCCTTTCTCCAGCAGTTGTAAAAGCAGAATGAGCGTTAAGAATCTCATTACCTTTTAACTAAATTCAAAACAAAGTTGCGGGATGAAGTGTCTGGAAGTCCTGCAGGTCTGGCTGGGTATCGCTGCCGTGCGTGTTATCTGCCTGTCTACTGATCATTCCTGCCTCTTGTTCTGCTGTGGTAATTCCTCTGGGTAATGCGTTGGGCTCTGAATGTAGCGCATCCTGACTTCCTCCTGACCCCCCGAGATGTTACCGGTCTTTGCCTTCCTCACGTTTCACAGGGGGTGGGAAGGCCAGAGAGGCTGGAAGCCTCGGCTGTTGTGTGCGGAGAAGCTGTCAGCCTTCTAAGAGAGCATGTAGCCAGCAAGCGCGTCGTGGTGCTTCGGTACCGAGCTGATACCACAGGCCTCCATCGTTTTGTGAAAAGGGATCACAAGGAAATGTGCTGATGTTGAAGGGGGTAAGAAGTAGGAGGCAGCTTTCAACCAACTTTATGTATAACTCCTGTGTTCCTGAAAATGGTTCTGGGCTTTGAGGGGTTTGCTTTAGGATTTTTGTCTTAAGCGCGTCTACCTTTCGGGGTAATGCTTTCTTGGAAGTTGGAAACGGTCCTTCTTGAACACCAAACCAAACCCCGTACCTGGGAGGGCCGTTTAGGGTGCTGCACTGTGCGTTTTATTCCCTGTCGGTCACTTGGCCCTAGCCGTACATGCTCTCCTGGTTTGGCACGTTCTTACCCTGCTGGCTGGAAGTTTCTGTCTTTTTACTTCCTCAGCTTGCTACAGGCCATAACACTTGTGTGTTCATTGACCGCTTTCCTTGCTCACTGCTTTCAGATTTGAGCATCGGTGCCATAACAGGAGAGCAGCAGCTGGACGTAGAGCACTATCTGTTTAAACAATGCTGGGATAAAGCTGCCAATCGTGTGACTCCAGAAGCCAACAGACACGGTAAGATGCTATTCTGTCATTCTTGGATGGATGCTCTCACAGCCTTTCCATCACCGTATGCCTGCTATGAGATTCATGGGAACAAGGGATGGCTGAATTCACAGCGTTTTAAACACCACAAACTCTTGAAAAGTTTATAGGACACAAGTCTATTACACTGGCAGATCAGACAAGCTCCTCTGTGTGTGTGTATATATTATACTCCGTACTTTTGCGAGGCAAGTCTTTGCCTTGTCCCTCTGAAACTGGGACAAGGACTCATTGATGCGTTTCAGGAGCAAAGCTGCTGAGTGAACAGGCTTTTCCTACTAGAAATCAAGCAGCTGCTCTGGCAAAACCTGACTTTGGTTGCATCTTTAAATCCTAGGAGGCTGACAAACGGGACGAGCTGGTTAAAGAGCCTCTCTCCAGGGAAGGCTCCGCTGACTTGACCCTTAAGCTCTTACTTGCGTCTTGCTACGTTTGCTTTGTGTGTGTTAATGCTTACCTGATTAATAGATGTCAGTTGGTTTGTCAGTTACAAGTTGGAGTAAGTGGTCCTTGGCTACATAAACCTCTCCTCTGCATTTTTTGACATGTTATGGCTTTCTGTTCTTAAAGCTGAAAGGCTAAACTAAGCCAAGAGCTGAACAGTGGGTAGATACAAGAGCTTCTCCTGTTGTCACAGAAGTGAGGTGACAGCGTTCTTCCTGTTGTGTCACTTAGCAGCCTTTCTGTATTCAGAGGCTGTGGCGTTAAGGATGTAATGTCTGGGGTCAAACCCCACTTTTCTGTATCTAATTCTCTGTTACCACATGTAGACCTCCTGCCTTACTTGTGTTGCCAGCCTCCACTGGGATTACTCGGTCTGAACCAGTTGCTCTCGCTCCTTACATTATCAACGGAGAGGAAGGGAAACTTTCAGGGAGCAAACAGTCTAATCCAGAAGAGCCATTTGGAAAATGATCAAGTTGCATTGCATGTAACGAGCAATTTCTTCTGCTGTCTGGAAAAAGGACGTGGCTAGTTTGATTTCCATCACCAGCATGGCAGGTTAGATTGGAAGTGGCCACCCATCTTCATGAAATGCTATGATTATCAGTTTCTGTTAGTAACGCTTGATGTTCAGTCAGTTATTTAAATGGCAACTATAGCAGTACTGACTGGTAAAGGAAAAATTTACACAGACGTGGGTACCGCTGGGATTGCTTTATTTGCGACTCAGGGCTGGGCCACCACCCCAGTGATGGCAGAGAGCAAAGGGATACGCACAGCTTACACTTAATCAGATCATTAGTCAACATCCAAAGTTTTTAGAAGTTTCCTTTGGTCCTGTCAGTTCTGTGAATCCATCACCTGACCGTCCCAGTTGATACATCTGTTCGGTTTCGGTCTCTGCCTCTGTTCCAAGCTCCTCCTCAGATCGTGATCTCTGCCAGCTTTAACTCACACGCTCCTTCAAGCGCGCTTAGTCTTTGAACAAGCAATTCCTATTCAAATATACCAATTTTTTTAAAAACACCTGTGTTTCTGAGAGCACCTGTTCGCACACACTGATCACCCGTTGCTGCTCTGTTCTCCCGCTGATTAACTGGACTGGGTTTTAAACCAGCCTTGGATTAGGGCTATGCTAGGGATGAGGCCTGGTTCTGCCACTTAGCTGCTTCAGCACTTTAAATTTCCTAATTCAAAATACGTTTTCTTTTAACAATTTCCTCCTTTTGTTTTATTATTGTGTACCTGCAATAGTTTAATAGCTAACATATTTCCAAGTTCTTACTTGCAATGTTGCTACTAAGCCAGTCACACAAGTTACAGAACATCGCGTTAGTGCAATCACAGACACAACTATAGAAATCACAACAGGTATTGTAAAGGTCAGTTTCTTTAACCACCTTGATAGGTCAGGGAACCAAGATATTAATTCCTTGGTACCAATATGCATGGTTTCTCAAATCTGAGAAAGAATTCTGCAAATACAATAAATATTGGGTTACCTGTTCACCTCCATCCAACAAACTTGTCTTTGCTGGGACATAAGTTCCTGGTACTGCTATAATCCTTCCAAAAAGAAGTTCTGCCGGAGAAACTCCAATTGGCTGCCTGGGAGTGTTTCTTATATCCCATAAACCCAAATTTAAAGCTTCAGTCATTTTAACCCAGTCTGTTTACAAACTGTGACTAATTTCTCTTTGAGTGTTCTATTCATCCTCTCTACCTGTCCTGAGGATTCTGGATGATAGGGAGTGTGTAATTGTGATCGAATTCCTAATGAATGATAGATCTGTTCTAATATAGCTGCAGAAAAATGAGGTCCCCTGTCAGAATTGGATAGCTCTGGAACTCCCTGTCTAGGAATGATTTCCTGCTTTTGAGTCATTTTTCTGAGCAGGGAAAGCTTCTGCCCACCCTGACAACTGATCAACAACACGTAGGTATGTGAACCCCGTTACTTTAGGCATTTCGGCATAATCGGTCTGAAGGTTTTGAAAAGGATACTTCGTCGCTGGAGGTGGCTTTCCCAGCAGTGTCTTCGTTTTTAAACAGGCAGATTCTTACATAGTTGACAGCTCTCGCAAATTCTTTTGGCTGCTGCGTAAATTCCAGGTGTTGCCCACAGTCATTGGATTTTGAGAGCAATACTTTCTGGCCCTCCATGTTGTGCTGCCAGTGAGTGACGGCTCAGGAACACCTCTTTGGAAGTAGCGGTTTACTTCCTAACAGCCACAGTCCCTCACGTTCTTGTGCTCCCGGTTTCTCCCAGGTTTGTGTTTCTTCTTTGGGTAGATCTTCGTAGAGAGTTCAGCCTTATCCTGTTCAGTCAGAATCGGAGTCGTTGCTCAAATCACTTGCCGTGCAGCCCCTTTTGCTGCTTGATCAGCCAAGGCATTTCCTCGAGATACACTGTCTTGGCACTTGGTATGAGCCTTTACGTAAATTCAGTCCATTTCATTCACCCTCCCTTGATTTTTGTCATTTTGCATAGCTTAAAGCTCCATCCTCACTTGGGCACAATGGTGCAGATGCCTGAAAGCCATCCAAGCCCCTGCCCAGTCAGTGGAGAGGAAGAGGCGCTCCCAGAAGCCCTTACTCTCAGCGTGCACATCTGGAAAGGATTGGGGTTTTTCTGATATTACCTGAAACTTTTTATCCTAGTATCAAGATGAAGGGAATTGGGGTACTTGAGCAGAAGTCTGATATAATGGTTCTCAGTTCAGACTAATTTCCTCACAGGTTTTTTTTTTTTTTTTAATGGGAAGATGATTTATCTGGCATCTCACCAGCACCTACAGCAGCACCCACACTGATCCAAACTGGTTACTTACTCTGCATTTACTATAGCTTTTCTGCATGTCATAGTCAGTATGGAACCTCTTTCTTCTTTCCGGATCCTCCATTAACCACAGGCTTGTAATTGCAGGGGAACGGAGGGGGTTGCAGCTGTCCAGTATTTTAGGATCATAATGAGGGACCTTATGAATGGACAGCCAATGTCTATACCTTAAAATGTATTAACATGTGCTTAGGGGTTTAGGTTTTGTGTTACAGCAGCTTGCTGTACATTCTGCCTGCGTAGGAATGGATAAAATCTTGGTGATTAAAAGCCCATCTTTAGGTTTATAAATTCAGTACTTGCCTCCTAGCGTTGCCATTGAGCTCCTTAGAGCACACTGCTCTAATGCTGCTCAGTAAAAGTATCAGTGACAAACCTTATTCTGTAGCCAGTAGGGGTTATTTAGTTGTTAAATCCGTTAATCATTAGCTCTTAATAATTATATAATGCATACTTACCTGCTATGATGAACATCATGATAATTATGAATTAGTTTTTATTAGCTAATTCTTATTTATCTGACATTTTGGTATCGGAGCTCATGCTGGTTGTTCAAATTGTTTTCCTCATTCTAGGTCCTGTACACGCTTTGTCACAGGAGTTTGTACCATCGTTGGAGGCATATTTCAGGTACTGCATCTTTCAATCCTTTTTTCTTTCTAAATTGTGAACATTTGCCATCTTTTCCTAAAATCTGCATGGCTGATAATAAATCCCTGTTTGATGGGGAGAGATAATTTCAGACTTGGAGGGAATATAGCATGTTCCGTAGAGCCATGGGAGTGGCATCAGCATAATTAGTACTGCATGCTTTCAAGATGCTGTGGATGACTTAAGACCTATCATAATATTTTACTTTGATGCTCTAAAGGACATTTTGTTTTCAAATAATGCAGTCTTTCACATACCATATGAATGTACCTGTGCTGTTTTCTTGGCCAGCTTGGGTCTGTAAGCAAACAGTTGCTTTCATGTGGAGCTAAAGCCAGTAGATTCCGTGAACCCAGGTTGCCACGAGCATAGCCATCTCAAGAGGTCTCTGAATGCATTCCCAGACACGGGAGCTCCAGTGAGTGCTCTGCAGGATCTAAAAGTAGCCCTCACAGCTACATGGGGTCCCGTAAGGAGAGGCTGTTCCTGCAGAACTGTTTGAGTGTCTGGACTTCGCTCTCAGTGTTGGCTTCTGAACAGCTGATCAGCGTCTGCTCAGCTCCATGTGTGTGATGGAGCCCAGCCTTGGTCCAGCCTTGCGCTCCAGGTAGTAACCCAGGGTGCTCTGAAACACAGTTATAGAAGGGCCAGCCTGGAGACCTGGTCAGCAGATCTTACTGGACCCGAGAAGTCAGCTTCTGTATGTATTGTGTAATACCTTTATCTGCAAGGTTCTCCCGGCACCTGAGGTGTCACAGTGCTCAATTAACCTGATACTATGGAACAGAATTTCTGTCTGTAACAAATTTGGTCATCTTTATTTCCATGGCTGACTCAAGGAGAGGCTTTTGAAACTTACTTTCGTGACAAATGCAAGTGCCCTGTAGCACTGACTACCTTTGACAGCCGGTTCATGCTGCCGTAATGCCGTGTTCTGAGTCTATATTCCAGAGAAAAGATGAAATGGTGGCTGATACAGCATCCTGGCTTGTATCAGAAATAGTGTAGCCAGCAGGACTAGGGAAGTGATTGTCCCCCCTGTACTTCTGCAGTGGAGAGACCACCCCTTGGATCCTGTGTGCAGTTTTGGGTCCCCTCACTGTAAGGACGTGGAGGTGCTGGAGCCTGTCTGAAGAAGAGCAATGAAGCTGGTGAAGGATCTAAAGAACAAGTCTGATGAGGAGCAGCTGAGGGAACTGGGGGTGTTCAGCCTGAAGAAAAGGAGACTCAGGGGAGACCTTATTGCTCTCTACAGCTCCCTGAAAGGAGGTGGTAGCGAGGTGGGGGTCTGTCTCTTCTCCCAAGTAACAAGTGATAGGATGAAAGGATTCTTCAAGTTGCGCAACGGGAGGTTTAGATTGGATATTAGGAAAAACGTGTTCACTGAAAGGATTAGCAAGCACCGAAACAGGCTGCCCAGGGAAGTGGCTGAGTTGCCATCCCTGGAGGCATTTAAAAGTTGTGTACATGTGGCACTTAGGGACATGGTTTAGTGGTGGACTTGGCAGCGTTAGGTTAATGACCGGACTTAAAGGTCTTTTCCAACCTAAACGATTCTATTCTGTTCTAAAGAAATCAGTTGTGTAACAGTTATCCTGTTACAGGATCAAATTTATTCCACAGGTAGAGATAATTTTGGGGCAAGACAACCACAAAAGGCAGTCATCTGAAGCGTCACTCAAAGACCAGACAGTAAGGCCAGTCATTCTGTATTCTACAGTAATAAACAGAAGACTCAGTTCCCGTTCTAGTGGCTACTCTTTATATAGCATTGAAATGTGTGTCTTTAAGTAGGGCCAAGTAATCACTTACTTATTCCTTAGATTGAGGTGTTGCATAAAAGAAAAAAGAACATGAATCTTCACAAAGGCACTGAAAATACCTTTGCTCACTGGCACCCCGTGTTCCTTCCATGCAGGAGTTCAGGGTTGCTGCCCCGATGGATGCGGGGTTGTTTGGGTTTCACAGTGCAGTAGACCCATTCTAAACTTTTCTATGGTCCCAAACAAGCACTGAATTAACAGGCTCCTTCAGTGCTGGAGAGATTTGGGGAAAATACTGCAGAGAGAACTAAAGGCATCGGTTTGTTTTGCTTTGTGTCCTTCGTGGGTAAACATTGCAGTCTTTGATAAAGCATGTCCATCGAGGGCAGCATCGGGTAGGGTAGCTTATTCTTAAGGATGCTGTGAAACGAGCAAGAAATAGGAAACATGCCCTTGGCAAGCTGGGTCAGTGCAATAACATGGCATAAAGCTCTCAACATCAGCTTCCTTTCCAAATTAATTACACTCATCAGTAATCACATGCGACTCAGCCTGTCTCTTTTTTACTTCTGTAAGAGAGAGCTTTTTCTGGAGAAGCATAATCACCTCTGCCCTAATGAGCTGAGGTTGTTATTCTTGTGAGCAGCAGCTGTTTTCTGTTGAGGTGGAGCGGGAACTCCTTTCCACTAACAGAAGGGTTTGTGTTTTCTTTCTCTGAGAGTTGTTCTCTCTTCGAGGCATGTCTGTCTTGATCCATATGTGGTTTTTTTTCTCCTTTTAGTGGCAGGACTCATTGGTTCCTTGATCTGTCACTCAGCACGTGCCATCCAGAAGAAAACTGAACCAAGGAAGACAACATAAATAATGAGCTCACCCCCTCCAAAAAAAAAAAAAAAAAAAAAAAAAACAAAAAAAAAAAAAAAAACAAAAACAAAACACAGCCCTCTTTTAGGAGAACTAAACAGGTTTTTTGAAACACAAGTGATCTTCTGAGTACGCAAGAGAAGAGGTTTGGAGTTACCATATGGCCCTGACCGCTCTTATGTTACTGTGCCGTCGTTCTTTGTTTGGCATTAATTTGAGAATGGAACTGCCTGAACCTTGCTGCTATAAAGCTTAGCTGTCTTGTCTGGCTTTGCAGACCCTGCTGTAAAAACCCATTTCGTGCCAGGCCGTGTTCATCTAGTTCTGCACCCTGCTCCCCAACCCCCCAAGAAAAAAAGAGATGCTGGAGATACTGCATTCTGTTTGCCTCCAGGAATAATGTACTGTATCGTCACGAGACCTGGAATGGATTGAATTTGCCATCAAATACTCTTTCTAGCAAGACCATCTAGCTTTTTTTTAGCTTTTCTTAAAGATGTCTCTGAGTGTGGTGATGCTGTATGCCAGACCTCTGTGAAAATGTGCTGAATCCCACACACCTTCCTTCCAGCTGTTCTGGGCGACGCGGTGAGCCCTAGCACTTGCGACGTTCTTACTGTGCCGTGGAGCCTTGCAGTTGCTCCAGATTGCTGCTCTTGTGAGAAATGCAAGCTGATGTCTCAGCAAGAAAAAGTGCTTGGAGTTTTAATTGATTTTTAAATCGGATTGTGTTTTTCACTTCCCTTCTGTTTGTATTTTGAAACAAAGTCCATCCTCTGTGTGTTTTGGTAAAGCATTTAGAAGAAGAATTAAATTATTTAGACTAACCCTGGTACTGAACTGGAAATTATAATTAAAAAACATACCTGTATTGTGGCAAAATATGTAGGTGCAATAATCATGGTGGGGTTGGTTTTTTTTCTTTTTAATGATCTACGTAAGTGAGTAAAGTGCTTGGTACGTGAAATTATATTAGGAGTCATTTGAAAATACTGAGGAAAAATAAAATATTATGGAGGCAATATTGAGGCAAAAATCGTCACTCTTAAATCTCAGCTCTGGATTTGCTGTGGTATGGACTCTGAACTTGGTCCAAGCAGTTGGTCCAACACTGCACAGTGAGTGTGACAACCACAGGATCAGAAAATGCAGAAGAGAAAGCTATTTTATAATGCATTTGAACTTGATTACAAACCAGGGAATATAAAAAGTGGTTTTTTCAACTGGGAGGAGAAGCAGTTTGAGGTGTCTGTAAGAAGTCTGATTAATCTCCAAGCTAGAATACTGAAAGAAATGGATTTGGGGAAAAAAAACCCAACAAACATTTGAAACAAGGATATTTAATGAATCCATCGGGTCAGGATCATACGAGTACCACTACAATGTGAGGAAGTGATATAGTATCTGTAGATTACATAAGGAGCAAAAAGTGACTTGAACAGCTTCAGTCCCTCAGCAGAGCACACAGCTTTGTAACTAAATTCGAAAGAATAATCGGGAGGGGGAAGATGAATTGAAATAACGCAGCGAGAGTTTAACTTGCACTTGAACAATTGCCATCTAATCACTCGTCTATGGTAAGAAAGCCGATTGCTTCTAAATCTCAGAAAAGCACTGAGGAGCCAGTGGGGCAGGTACAGCGGTGGCCCCGTGCCCGTCGTGGGGCCACCGCTGAGCTTCAGGCCTTTGACATAGCTGCCCGACTTCAATCAGTGTCCTTCGATCGACTGTCGTTCGGTAGTTAAATCTGCAAACCGCGTGTGCTTCAAGCTCTGGCTTGGAGCTGGCAACACATGCCAGGGGAGACAGGTGTTGTGAGGAGGGGCAGGACAGCCTCCTGCTCCTCAGGGCGGGCTGGGCAGATGCTTCTCTCCC
The DNA here is from genome assembly GCF_963210335.1 of Falco punctatus. Classification (NCBI taxonomy): domain Eukaryota; kingdom Metazoa; phylum Chordata; class Aves; order Falconiformes; family Falconidae; genus Falco; species Falco punctatus. The sequence goes on along the minus strand of NC_137602.1, from coordinate 324,587 downwards.
CCTCAGGTCCTCTCCCTGCAGGACTCTTCCCGTTCCCCTTCCAGGTCCTGACACCTACACCCTGCCGCGGCTGGTGAGACTCAACGCAGCCTACAGCCGCGCCAGCGTGTGCTGCTCCCCGAAAGGGAAGAGTAAGCACAATTGAGGGGGGGGGGGGGGGGGTAAGAGATAGGGTAGAGTTTAACAATTGTAATAGTCTGTTTAGCTGTTTAGGGTAAAAGTTGTAAAATTTAAGCTGTTTGCCAAATCTTACACGGTTTGCTTGGGTACTGTGATAAGGTGTACGGGAGTAAAGGGCTTCGTGACCATGTAAGTCCAAAGAAAGATTGCAACCTTGCAAGAACAAGCCAAAGCTGGTTCTGCGGTTTGGACGAAGAGCAGGACGCTACTGAGCCTGCGCCAGATGTGGGGGTCACGAGGAAGACTCGCCTGCCTTCATCCTCAGGACCCCTGACGACCACCACCAGGGGACACTGCGCAAACTCAGTCGAGAAAAAAATATGGAAATGGCTCGCAGAAATAATTTTAATACGAAGCGGGGATAGGTAATGCATATGTATAGGCGTATTGCAACACATTATGAATATGTAATGAGTTGTCTTATAAAAACAGAGCAAGTTTTCGTGTCAGGCGCGCACGGTTTTGGCGGGACTACCCCCCGTGCTGCCCAGCGCTGAATAAACATACCTACTTCACAATCTTACTGATTGTGGAGTCTGCTTTCCGCGCGTCACAATGGCTTCGCCAAAGACCTCTCCTGGGTGAGCCACGCTGCCCTGCTCTCTCGTGGCAGCAGCTGAAGCTCAGCAGCTCTCGGGCAGGGTTGCAGCACCTGCTGCACCTGCTCTTAACGCGCACTTCCCTGCACCAGCAGCAAAACCCAAGAGGCCGCGCGTCCCCTGGCTCCTTGACAGTGGGAGAGGGAGGCTCTGCCAACACCCGTGGTCCCTTGCTCTCCAACACTTAACAGTTTTGGCGAGGCAAAGCTTCTCGGCACCAATGGGAACCTCCCTTCTCCTCTGGGAAACCTGCCTCTTCGCAGGAGAGTCGCCGAAATTGGGAATCGAACCCCTGAACACCAACGCGGGCACCGCTTTACCGCAGCGCTGGGTGCTGGGTGGAACCTCCACCGGCCAAGCGCGCCTCTGCAGGTATCGCCGTTACATTTATACACCGCAATCACAAGGTCGTACAACTCCCAGTTACAATGATTGGTTTGTGATTTGCATATAACGATAATATCCGCTGTCTCACCCTCTTGTGTTACTACGCTTGTGCCAGGGAAGGGTCTTCACCTGGGTGTGGTTTTTAGTATTCTAACGAAGGCAGGTCACTTCAGGACACCTTAACCCTAACCCTAACCCTAACCCTAACCCTAACCCAGGAGTTTTGTTGCCACGTTGGATGGTTAGATGACTGCCTTGCCATGTTGTCCTATAGCATCCTATATAGAACAGAACCCGGGTGCTCTGGTTATGGTCTAGAGAGTAAGGACTAAGGTTATTATGGTCTATAGAGTAGGGACTTCAAGTAACACAGTCTCGGATAACAAGCAGCACAGCAACTCATACACGCATTGTTGTTTAACAAGCGTTAACGTAATGCTAACTTGGAGGTTAACTGTTTAAACTCAAGATGTTCCTATAGCTGTTTCTCAAACACACACGAAACATAGAAAGATCCAGCAAAACTTTTAAGACAATCTGCAACACTTCCCCCCCCCCCCCCTTTGAAAGTTTTGCAGATTATTTCAAGACTTTCATCTTTATTTCTAAAATCTATCTGATAATACGTTTTCATTCATTATACGCTGTTAGGAGCCTTAGAATCACTAATTTTTCATCTTGCTGTCTGGTCACCGCCTGGATTAAAGGAAGTCTTGCTGTTGTTTCTTTAGACAATAATAAATCAGAAAAACTGTCAGAAAGATTATTAACCAGACTCATCGTAAATATCATAAAAACCAATCAGCCTGAGTGCTGGGGGGGGCCCTGCAGCACCCTTGGGTGCTGAGGGGGCCCTGAAGCACCCCTGGGTGCCAGGGAGAGCTCAAGGTGCCAGCCTGCACCTTGCCAAGGCTTGGGGTGGGTGCAGGGGGTGCTGCCGAATTCCCCAAGGCCCCTGTGCCGCCTCACCGTCAATTGCTCCATTCATGGTCCACCCGCGCCCATGGGTGCTGCGGGCAGGAACTGCTGACTCAACACATTGCTCAGCTGCCTGGGGGGGGACCCAAGCACCCAGGCTCTTCTGGGAGGGCTGTGGTGGTCCCAGGGTGCTTTGGAGGTCCAGGAAGTGTTCTGGGTCTCCTAGGGGTGCTTTGGGGGTGCTGTGAGGTTCAGGAGGGTGTGATGTGTGTCCCAGGGGTGCTTTTGGGGTCCCAGGGGTGTTCTGGGTGTCCTAGGGGTGCTACGGGTGCCTAAGAGGTGCTTTGGGGGTGCTGTGGGGTTCAGGGGGGTGTGATGGGTGTCCCAAGGGTGCTTTGGGGTCCTGGGGAGTGCTTAGGGGGTCCCAGGGTGCTTTAGGAGTCCCATGGAGGGGTCTGGGGGTGCTTTGGGGGTCCCAGGGGTGCTTTGGGGGTCCCATGGGGCACCCCGGGAGTGTTTTGGGGAGCCTGGTGGTGTTCTGGGTGTCCTGGGGGTGCTACAGGGGTACTAAAGCTGTTATGGGGATCCCAGGAGGGCTTGGAGCATCCTATGAGGAGGGCCCCAGGGATGTTTTGGGGGTTCTGGAATGCCATGTGGGTCCCAGGGGTGTTAAGGGAGATCCTAAGGGTGCTATAACACACACCCCCGGCCTCAGGGTGGCCCCCAAACCATGCACCCCACCTGCCTGGCACCCATGCACCTGTGCACTCTGGCACTCATGCAGCCATGCAAGCATGCACCTTTGCACTCTTGCACCCCTGTAGTCATGCAACAGTGCACATACGCACCCTTGCACCTGTGCACCTAGACACCCATGCAACCTTGCAACCATGCACCTTTGCACTCGTGCAGCCATGCTGCTGTGCACCCTGCCACCCATGCAGCTGTGCACCTATGCACTCTTGCACCCATGCAGCCATGCAACAGGGCACCTATGCACCTATGCTTCTGTGCACCCTGGCACCCATGCAGCTGTGCACCTATGCTCTCTTGCACCCATGCAGCCATGCAACAGGGCACCTATGCACCTATGCTTCTGTGCACCCTGGCACCCATGCAGCTGTGCACCTATGCACTCTTGCACCCATGCAACAGGGCACCTATGCACCTATGCTTCTGTGCACCCTGGCACCCATGCAGCTGTGCACCTATGCTCTCTTGCACCCATGCAGCCATGCAACAGGGCACCTATGCACCTATGCTTCTGTGCACCCTGGCACCCATGCAGCTGTGCACCTATGCTCTCTTGCACCCATGCAGCCATGCAACAGGGCACCTATGCACCTATGCTTCTGTGCACCCTGGCACCCATGCAGCTGTGCACCTATGCACTCTTGCACCCATGCAACAGGGCACCTATGCACCTATGCTTCTGTGCACCCTGCCACCCATGCAGCTGTGCACCTATGCACTCTTGCACCCATGCAGCCATGCAACAGGGCACCTATGCACCTATGCTTCTGTGCACCCTGGCACCCATGCAGCTGTGCACCCATACACCCATGCTTCTGTGCACCCTGGCACCTGTGCACCCTTGCACCCATGCAGCCATGCTTCTGTGCTGCCTGCAGGTGGCCCAGGCAGGCACCACTGCCCTGAGCAAGGGCAGACCTGGGGAGGGTGGGGGGTGCAGTTTGAAGGACCCGTCCCAGTCCCCTGCGGCTCAGGCCTGGGGGACCCAATTCAGCCTGGCACCGTGCTGCATCCCACGGGATTCTGTGCTGAGCGTCCCAAATTCCCGGAATTCCCAGGGGGCGGGGGCGGGAGGTGTCAAGACAAGGGACCCCCTTGTCCTGCGGGTGCGGGGGTGGGTGCCAGCCAGGAGTTTGGGGTGCCATGCCAGGGTGCGGGAGGGGCTCCAGTATGGAGCTGGTGACCTTTGCTGAGCTGGCGTGGGTTCTGCTGGGGGGCGGGGGGGGGGGCGGGGCGGGCACCTGGTTCCCCCCATCCTGGTTTGGGGGGACACACACACACACAGCTACTTCCTAGTGGACCACCAGAGGAGCCAGGAGGTGAGGAGGGTCTCAGCGGATCCCAGTGGAGATGTTTTGGGGTGCAAGGGGGAACCCCACCCCAATTCTAGGGCTGCCTGAGCTCTAGGGGAAGGGGGGCTGGGGGGGGGGGTGCTACAGTGGAAATTTTGGGGGGGCTCCAATGGAGGTTGGGGGCTGCAATGAGGGTTGGGGGGCTGCAATGGGGGTTGGGGGCTGCAGTGGGGGTGTTGGGGGGGGGCTGCAATGGGAGGAGGTGGGGGCTGCAATGGGGGGGTTCGGGGTCTGCAATGGGCGTTTGGGAGCTGCCATGGGGTGAGGTGGGGGTCTGCAATGGGAGGGTTGGGGCCTGCATTGGGGGGGTTGGGGGGCTGCAATGGGGGGTTTGAGCTCTGTGCCCCCCCATTTGCAGGAACCTGAGGTGCCAGAGCACCCCCAGCACCTGCCACACTGCCCACATCCCCCCTGGGACCCCAATGACATCCCCTGGAAGAGGGAACCCACCCATCCCCCCCATGGAGGTGAGAGCCATGGGTGGGCGGTGGTGCACGGCGGGGGGGGGGGGGGGGGGGGAAGGGCCTGATCCCACACCCCCACACCTCCCCACCCCATCTGCCCCATAGGAGGAGACGGAGCTGGTGGAGCTGGAGACAGCGCCCGAGGCCGGGGTGAGGGGCATCACTGTGGCCCGTGACCGCCGTGGCCTCTACATCGCCAAAGCACCCAGATCCCTGCGCACCTACCAAGGTGGGGGGGGGGGGGGGGGCAAAACCCCCCTTTTGAAATTAGGGTAAGGGGGTGGCCCTCAAGGTGACAGCTCCTATGGAATTCTCTAGGTGACCGGCTTGTCAGCGCCAGGATTTTCTTCGAGGGGGCCCCCCCCGAGGACGTGGCGCAGGTGCTGGAGGGGGCTCGGTCCTGCAAGGTCTCACTCTGCCTCCAGCACCGGCTCCCCGGCACCCCCAGCCCCCTTGGTGGCACCAGAACCAGCGGCGAGGGACACCAGGGGAAGGTGGCCAGGCTGGTAGGTCCCTAGGGATGAGGGATGGAGAGGTGTTATGCTGGGGGGGGGGGGGAGTCCCTAGGGATGAGGGGTGGAGAGGCAGGATGCTGGGGGGTCCCTATGGATGCAGAACTGGGGATATGGGATGCTCGGGGGGGTCCCTAGGGATGAGGGATAGGGAGGTGGGATGCTGGGGGTGTCTCTAGGGATGAGGGATGGGGAGGCGGATTGCTGAGGGGTCCCTATGGCTGCAGGACTGGGGATGTGGGATGCTTGGGGGTCCCTATGGATGTGGGATGGGGAGGCAGGATGCTCAGGAGGCCCCTAGCAATGCAGGACTGGGGATGTGGGATGCTTGGGGGTCCCTAGGGATGTGGGATGCTTGAGGGGTCCCTAGGGATGCAGCAGGAGATGTGCAGGATACCCTATGGATGCAGAACTAGGGATGCAGGTGCTTGGGGGTCCGTATGGGTGTAGAATTGGGGATGTGGGATGCTCAGGGGGTCCCTAGGGATGCAGGACTTGGATGCAGGATGCTTGGGTGATCCCTATGGATGCAGCAGGAGACATGGAGGATGCTTGGGAGGAGTGCAGAACCAGGGGTGCTGGATGCTCAGGGATCCCTATGGATGCAGGACTACAGATGCAGGAGGCTTGTGGGGGTCCCTATGGATTTAGTACAGGGATGCAGGGTGCTCTGGGGGGTCCCTATCGATGCAGGATTGGGGATGTGGGGTGCTCAGAGGGTCCCTATGGATGCGAGATTGGGAGACAGGATGCTTGGAGGTCCCTAAGGATGCAGGATTGGGGATGTGGGAAGTTCGGGGGTCCCTATGGATGTGGGATTGGCAATGTGGGATGCTCGAGGAGTCCCTAGGGATGAAGGATGGGGAGGCGGAATGCTCGGGGGGGGTCCCTATGGATGCAGGACAGGGATGTGGGGTTCTTGGGAATCCCTATGGATGCTGGACTGGGGATGCAAGATCCATGCAGGAACCCTATGGATGCAGGACAGGGAGGCGGAATGCTCAGCGGTTCCTATGGATGCAGCACCACAGATGCAGGATGCTCAGGGGTCCCTATGGATTCAGAGCTGGGATGCAGGATGCTCAGGGTGGCCCTACGGATGCAGGACCGAGATGTGGGGTGCTTGTGGGGTTCCTATGGATGCAGGGCAGGGATGTGGGATGCTCAGACATCCCTATGGATGCAGCAGGAGATGTGCAGGATGCCCTATGGATGCAGGATCGGGGATGTGGGATGCTCCTGGGAGTCCCTACAGCTGCAGGTCGGGGATGAGGGATGCTCGGGGGGTCCCTATGGATGCAGCTCCAGGGATGCTGGATGCTCGGGGTTCCCCATGGGTGCACACCTGAGTGCAGTGGGCACCAGGTGCCATCTCCCATCCCCCACCCAGAGCATCCCGATCCTGACGCCCTCCAAGAAGCCGCCACTGGCACCCAGCACAGTGAGCCCGGCACCCGCCAGTCCTGTGGCTGTGGAGTTTGCCCTTCCCAAGCTCTCCAAGCTGGTGAAGAGCTGGAGTGCTGCTGAACCAGCATCGACTGCCGCATCCACCCCAGTGCTGCCAGCGGCAGAGCCCAAGCGGCCGCGGGCAACACCATCGCGGTTAACAGTGAAGGAAGCAGCAGCCGGCAAAACACCGGTGATGGAGTTGCCGCCAGTGAAACCAGAGGTTTCTGGCACTGCCGTTGAGGTGCTGGCAGGTCCCGGCACCCGCTTACCAGCCATGGAGGTGGCAGCACCCAAAGTCACCGTGGGGCTGAGCCTCGCTGGCGCAATGCCGCCGGCCGCCCCTCAAACCAAGGAACCAGCTTTACGGCTGCCGCAGTTGGAGGTGGCCGTGCCAGCATTGCCGCTGCCAGCAGCAATCCTGGAGCCTGGCACAACCATAACTCAACCACAAATCAGTCTGGGGGAGGGAGAGACCCCCAGCAACAGCCGTAAGGGGAGGGGGAGCCCAGTGCTGAAAACCAAGCTGCCGAGTTTCGGCACGGCCACGGTAGAGGATAAGGAGGGGGATGCCGGCACGCGAGGGGGGTTTGCCGGCATCCGTGTCCCCTCCATTACTATTGCCATCCCCAGCGCTGCTGTGGAGCTGGTCCCTGAGCTCAGCGTGCCCAAACCAGAGCTGGCCATTGCCGGTGAGCAGCCACGCTTGGAGGTGAAGCTGCCGGCACGGCGGTCAGAGTCACCACCAGCAGCACCGGCTCGGTTGACCTTCCTGGAGACAGCAGTGCCATCCATCGATATCGCCGTGCCACGTGTCGGTGTGGGCTTGGCATTGCCAGCAGGTGCCAGCGTGGCGGCAGCGCCAGCTGAGGGGGATGCCACAGCGATGCCGGACGTGGCAGCCAGGTTTGCCAAAGGGCTCCGAAAGCTCAGCCTGGAGCTGGAGCCTACGGCAGCGCTGCCGGAGGTGGAAATTGCCAGCCCGGCACAGCTCACCGGGGACATGCTGGTAACCGGCATCAAACCCAAAGCACCCAAATTCACCCTGCCGCGTTTTGGGTTGTCCCTCACCAAGCCCAAAACAAGCAGCGATGGTGACAGGCATCCCCTGGTGGCCCACGACACAGCTGTGCCGACGCCACCCAGCGTCGCTGTCACCAGTCCCACGGTGGCCTTAGACCTGGCTTTGGGGATGGTTGGTGCCACTGGTGCCAGTGCAAAGCTGAAGGTCCCCAAATTATCCCTGGCACCTTTCGGGGCCAAGGATGAGGGTGTTGGAGGTGAGGCGCATCCCCAGGATGCCGGGGCAGTGATGAAGCTGCCACGGTTTGGAATCGGGAGGTCATGGGGGGACGATGGGAGGTCAGCGGAACTGGGGTCCCCCGGGACGCCCCAGCTTCGGGTACCACAGGTGGGCATCGCCCTGCCAGCGCCAGGTAGCCGGCGTGTGCCATCGTTGCCAAAACTCCCCACTGGCTCAGAGCTGGGCAGGGGGCTGAAGTTGCCAAAATTTGGGGGATCCAGCCCCGATATCCGCACAGGGGGGGACTCCAAAATCATGAGACGTGGGGGAAGTGCTGAGAGTTTGAGCATTGGCACAGCAGGAAGGAAGATGCTGGAATCTCCTGGCACAATCTGGTTGAAGCTGAAAACCAAAGGGGGAATGGGTGATGAGGGGGTGCAACCAGTGACCCCCCGGTTCACCATCCCCGCTGTGGGTTTTACTGTGCCAGTAAAACAACCAGAGCATCCAGCAAGCCAGAAGATACCAAAACCTACCAGCATGCCAGCTTTGAAGGTGCCGGTGTTGGAGTTGGCACCACCAGGGATGGAGGAGGTGGAGGAGACCACCAGGAAGGATATGACACCAGGACGCTGGTCTAGGGTCAAATTGCCAAAATTTGGCGCAGGTTTTGCTGGGAGCGGGTTGGAAGGTGAGGGGAGGATGAGGATGGGCAGTGTGAAGAAGGCGATGTTGGTGTTGGTGAAGCCAAAGGAGAAAGGAGAAGACAACCAGATGGTGGACACCCATCGCCACATCAACGGGGAAGCAGAGGGCAAGGGCCGGCGGTGGCGTTGGGTGCCCAGGGTGGGTTTCTCCCCCAGGGAGCCCCCGACAGAGCCTCCCGTTACCCAAGCCAAGGGGGGCAAGATGTGGTTACCCAATGTTGAGCTCTCCTCCAGAGATGCCAAATTCAACCAGTAGCCAGTGACGAGCAAAGTCACCCCACGCTTCAGTTGGGGGGGGGGGGGCAGGGGGGAGGGGACCCCTACATTTCAGCTGCCTAAGCTGGAGCTGAGCCCCCAGCCCTGCGGTGAGCGGTGAACCCCCCAGAGCATGGGGGTCTTCAGGGACCTCCTGACATGGTGACAGGGTGGTGGAGCATCTCTTGCTCCCCCAGACCCTCTTGATGCTCCCTTTACCCCGAAAAAAAATTCCTAATCCGGCTTTTTTTTGGGTGCGTTTGAAGCTTTTTTGCCCATTTTCCCAGTATTTAATATTAACCAGAGGAGGGAGGGGGGACAGCAGCATCACCTCCCCCCACAGTCCCTTGCTCTTGCCTTGGCCAGAATAAATGTTAACCCCCAAAAAAGCCCCAGGTGTATCTATGGAGTCTGGGGAGGGGTTTGAGAGGACCAGGGATTGGGGGGGGGGGGGGGGGGGGGGGCGGCTGGGATGGGTTTTGGGGGGGACTAGGATGGGGTTTAGGGCACCAGGGGTGGATTCTGGGGGGATGGAGCTGGATTTTGGGGAACCAGGGATGGGTTTTGGCAGACCGAGATAGGTTTGGTGGGCCAGGGCTGGGTTTTTGGGGGCTGGCGTGGGTTTGGGGGAACCAGAGGGTTTCACAGTTGTTCGCACAGGCTCGTGATTGGTTGCTGGGGATGACGTCAGCAATAGAAGGTGTCGTCATGGCAATGCCGGGACCTGCAGCACCAGGTTGTGGTGGTTGGGTGTCCAAAGCCCGTTGGGTTCTGGGTAGAGGGTCTCAAACCCCTGGAGAGGAGCCGACCCACCATGGCGACACTGGTGGTGGGTGCCAAGTGCTACGACATAGTGACCATGGTGGGGAAGGGGACTTTCGGGGCGGTGGCCCACGCCTGGCAGAGGAGCACTGGGGAGATGGTGGCCATCAAGATGGTGAAGAATGAAGGCCACCATGGCCAGGTGGTGAAGAATGAGCTGAGGCTGCTGCAGGCCCTGCAGGAGGTAGACACGGAAAAGTCACACATTGTCCGTTTCCTCGAGTCCTTCAATGATGGTGCCTGTACCTACCTGCTCTTTGAGTCACTGGAGCAAAACCTCTTTGAATTCCAAAAGCAGAACAACTTCTTGCCATTGCCTGTCCGGCACATCCGTACCATCACGGCACAGGTGCTGGCAGCACTGGTCAAGCTGAGGGAGCTCTCCATCATCCACACCGACATCAAGCCAGAGAACATCATGCTGGTGGACCACGCAAGCTATCCATTCCACGTCAAGCTCATCGACTTTGGCTCAGCCAGCATCTTGAACGAGGTCCGCCACATCAAGGCACCTTACATCCAATCCCGCTTCTACCGGTCACCAGAGATCTTGCTGGGGTTGCCCTTCTGTGAAAAGGTGGACATGTGGTCTCTGGGTTGTGTGGTGGCCGAGCTTCACTTGGGTTGGCCACTCTTTCCTGGCATCAATGAATACGACCAGGTCCGCTACATCTGCTCCACCTTGGGGCTACCAGATCATGAGCTGCTCTGCGCTGCCCAGAAGACACAGTCCTTCTTCCGACAAGTGCCACATCCCACTGGTTCCTGGCAGCTCAAACCACCAGGCAAGGAGATGGTGAAACCAACGGAGAGGAGGAAGTATGCCTTCTCCTCACTGGATCAGTTGGCGGCGGTAAACATCTGCCCAGTCTCTTATCCCAGGCAGGAGATGCTGGCCAAGCACTGTGACCTGCATGGGATGGTGGAGCTGGTCAAGAGGATGCTTACCTGGGACTCACACAAGAGGATCGAGCCCAGCGCCGCCCTCAAGCATCCCTTCATCTCCTTGCAGCTGGTGAAGTCCAAGTTTGAAGCCACCCAGTACTACAAGCTCTGCCAAGAGGACTTGAGGGCATCCCATAAGGACACCAGCACGGCTGAGATCTTCCCCGGCATGGAGAAAGGTGCCTTCGTCCCCAGGGACCGGCGTGGTATCACCCAGATGGATGGGCTGAGCCTGGCTGAGCCAGCTGGGGACAGGGGTGACAAGAGCCAGCAGGACATCCGTCCCATCCCCACCCACTACAGCACCCGGCGGCAGCAGCATCACCAGCATCCCCAGGTGGGACCCACTGCTGGGAAATTGATCGTGCTGAGGGGCCCCAGGGGACGGAAGCAGCGCAGCCACTGCGAAGGCGGCGTGGTTGTTGGTAGCATGGTGGAGCAGAACCTGCCTGGGAGACCACACACCTCGTCCCATGCCAAGGTATGGTTGTAGGGTGGGGGAGCTCGTGCAGGGACCTGGGGCTCTGGGACACTGGGTGCGTGGGGTCCCTTGGGTGCTTTCTGTCCCCTGGGAGCTTTGGGTTGCTGGATGCGCAGGGTCTCTGGTGCCCCCACATCATGGGTGCTCAGGGTCCCCGGCGCCCCGTGTCATGGGTGTTCAGGGTCCCTGGTGTTCCATGTACCCTGGTGGCCCACGTCATGGGTGCTCAGGGTCCATGGTGCCTCACATGATGGGTGCTCAGGGATTCTGGTGGCCCCATGTCATGGATGCTTGGGGGTCCCTGGTGTTCCATGTCCCCTAGTGCCCCACATCATTGGTGCTCAGGGTGCTGGGGTGCCTCAGGTCCCCACCAAGGGGTGGGGACCCCACCCATGGGTGATGCTTACCCCCTCCCCACAATTGTTTCTCCCCCAGAGAGCTCGAGTGACGCAGCCCCAAGGAGGAACGTCATTCCCCTGACCCAGAGAACAGGCTCTGGGGGCCAGGCTGGGATCCCCCCGCTGTACCCGGCACGCTCCTCCCGGCATGGAGCTGGCAACACCAACAGCACTGCTGAGCCACCGCGGCAACCCTGGTAAACACCCTGGCAGCCAAGAGCTCACTGAAGACCTTCCTCTTCCTCACTTTCAATTACCCCAACCAGGGAAAGCTAGTTCCATGCCAGTAGAGGAGAACGTAGTCAGGGAGGTACTGGGATGGGTTGTGCCGGATGTTACCGGCACCAGTTCTTGCCATGATCCCCCAATAAACAGTTTGCTGACAACTGAGAATTTCATCTGACTCTTTTCTGGGATGGGTTTGGCACCACTGAGGCTTGAGGGACATCCCAACTTCCCTCCTGGTGCTGGCATGACATTCAGCAAAAGCCCGGTGCTCTCCACCACCATGATGTGGAGGACCCCCTGCCTCAATAACAGCGACGCAAAGTCTAGAAAACCTCATTTTTTCAGGTGTTTGGGGTTTTTTTCCCAAAAAATTGGAGCAGGGTGGCCGGATTTGGCACAGCCAGAAGCTGTGGTTCACCAGTGGTCCATTCCCTAGCACCTAACGGAAGCCACAGAAGTTCTCCCACTGCTCAGCATCGCTGATGTCAACGCTGTACTGGGAGTTCCAGTCACGCTCAAAAACTGCCTGCAGCTCCTCCCGGATGGTGCCGGTGCCAGCAGCAGTGCCAGCACCAGTTTGTTTCACCATCTGGTTCACGACCAATGCCGATCCTGCCGTCCGCACAAAGTAGTCGCCGGACCAGTTGGATGTCCCTGCAAGGAGATTTGGTGGGAGGGGGCAGCAAAAAGCACTCCCAAGCCACCACCATCGGGTGGTGAGTCCCACAGTGGCACCGCCAACCGCCCCACCCTCACCGATATAGGCCGCCTTCTCCGTCACCATGTACTTGTTGTGGTTTACGCGGGCGTAGGGGATGCGGGCTTGCGCTGCGCTCGTTGGCACCATGAAAAGCCGCTGTAGGGAGTGAGGAGACCATCACCCACGGAAATATTGCCCACCAGCACTCCGTGGCTGTGCCGTGATACCCACCACCTCCACGCTGTAGCGGGTCCGGTTATCAGCCACAGCAGCGAGGGATTTGAGGAAGGGGAACATGGTCACTTGGCTGTGCTGCCAACAACCTGCCAACAACCGGACCTTGACCCGGCGTTCAAAGATGGCTTTCCGCAGATGGTTATCGATTGCTGGCCAAAATCTGGGGAGGGAAAGCGGTTAGGCATCACTGGTGCTGGCAAGCCAGGGTTGGTGTAGGACCATACAGACCTTTGGGGGTGGGAGAATTCGGTGGTGGGTAGGTAGCTCATCACGGCAACATCCACAAAGTCCTCAGCAGTGTCGATGACATTGAGGAGGGCGCCAAGATCCTGTGTCCGACCAGCAGCACAGAGGGCTGGTGGGGAGCTCTGCTGGGAATCATTGGTGATGGATCAAACACCGGCACAGCCGATCCTCGGCACCAAGAAAATCAACCAGGTGGATCAGGGACGTACTGAGAAATAGACAGCGGCATCGGTGTCGTTGAGCTTCAACTCCAGTGGCGTCTCCATGTTGTAAGTGGTGGAATAATTTGCTGGCCATGGTACCGGGATGGAAGCATCAGGAACACCAAGAGCCCAATAAGCTTCAAAAATTTTGCCTAAATCTTTGGCCAAGCAGCTGCAGTTGTAGACAGCGGTGCCAAGCTCCTTCACCTGCAGCATGGTGGCACCGTCACCCCTCTCCAACACCCTAAGTCCCATCTTACAGCATCGAGCACTCCCTTGATGGGGAGGGGGGGTTGGTTTGGGGATTGACACGGTGCCGTCAGCAGAGGTTTAGCACCGTCCAGTGGTACCACGGTGTTGCTCACCTGGGTCAAAGATCTCCAGTCCATGTTGGCGCTGCCAATGTAGAGGTGGGTGCCATCAACGAGCCAAAACTTGGTGTGCAGCACACCGCCAGTGAGCCGTGGCATATCGATGGTGCGCACCATAGCACCTGCGTGACCACAAGTTGGGCGGCTCCCACTCAAAATCCTCCCCACCCCCCACCCCCAATTCTGGGGATTTCCCATCACTCACCACTCCGCTCCAATGCTTGGAGATCATTCAGCGGGGATTTTGCAGACGGGTGGCTGACAGCGATTCGGACAGTGACGCCACGCTGGGATAATTGGAGGAGTTCTTCCAGGATTTGCTCACCCTGAATCAGCACATGGTTTGAGGGGAAAAAAGGGACAAAAACCTATTAAAAATAATGGGAAGGCAGGAAAATGGCACCTGGATCCAGGTTTGATCAGCAGAATCGGAGCAGTGATGTGCCGGCAGCACAGACCTGGGCAGCGGAGAGTTCATGTGTCCGTGTGTCCTCGTTGGTCATGGTCCAGTAGAAGGAGGCGATGTCCAGGCTGTGGGTGACGGTCCCCAAGAGGTTCATCCATGTGGAGAAGGTGGATGGATTCAGCACGGAACCTTCACTGAAGGTCATTCCCTCAGGGATGCTCTCCACCAGGACGATCCTTTGGTGGAAATTTGGTTGCACCAAGATGACAAGGGTCTCAGGGGACCGTCGCCACCCCCTCCCTGTGACCCCATCTTACCGGCACGCATCACCGCAGTATCTGGCATCACCGTCGGCACCACTGCCAAGCGCTGAGCTCAGACGGAGATTGAAGAACAGGAAGAAGATGAGGATGAAGAGGGTGAGGAGGATGGCAAAGAGCAACACGCCGTGGGAGCACTGGGATGGAGAGGGGGCAGCGGCACCCAGAAATGAAGGAATTTATTAGTTTATGGGGTTTCAAGCCACTCCTGAAATAGGTGGGATCTGGCAAGGGACGGCGCAGGATCCAGCTGGCACCAAAGCCACTCCCTGGAGATTTGGGGGTGTTACCTTTGGTGGGAAGTGGGTGGGCTGCTCCGCAGGGTCCTCCAGTGACTCCAGCTGTGATGGGGGGCAGAGAATTGGGGTGGGTGGGGGAACCTCAAACCAATGGGGGGTCTGATTTCGGGATATTCCCCCCCCCCCCTAAAATGCCCAGGATCCCCAGGGGAAAAGTGCTTCCCCCCCAGTATTACCAGAGGTCCCCATGGGGTACAGGGTCTGGGTGGAAATGGGGAGCATGGGGTGTGCTGGTTGTAGGATGCTGGGCAGAGGGCTATGGAGCCCCCCACTTTGGGGTTGTAGGGTGCTAGGTGGGGGCTACAGGGCCGCTCACCGGTTGTAGGGTGCTGGGGCAAAGAAGGGGCCCATGGGGCCTTCCCAATTTGGGATTTTAGGGTGCCATACCTGCTTGTAGGTGCTGTCAGGCTTCATCCCAGCGTGAGGCGGGAACACGGCAAACCGGATTTCTCCCAACATGCCTGGACAGAAGAGACACAACCCCTCCAGGGTGCGGCACAGCCAGGATTTGGGATTTTGAGGGGGGGTGGATAAGGGGAAAGACCCCCAAAAACCTGGGCGGGGCAGAGGATTTCCTAGCTGACTCACAGGATCGGGGCACTCACGTGCTGCAAAAACCCGTCTGGGGTGGGGAGAGGAAGTGCCCGATCCCTCCCCACCCCCACCCCCCATCCACTGGGGCTGATCCCTCCCCAGGAATAGGGTGGGGCACCCCAGTTTTAGGGTACTGAGGTGCCCCACCGGCACCACCACCCCGTGTCTCAGGGACCCCACAAAAAGGGAGTGCGGAGTCCCAGGGATGAGCCCCCCAGAAACCCTGCCCTGTTTGTTTTTGGTTGGTTTTTTTTTTTTTTTTTGGGGGGGGGGGGAGAGTCTGGGTGGGGTGGCTAAGCTCGGTCTGGTGCCACCCCCCTGGCTCAGCTGGATTTGGGGGTGTCAGGGCTGTGTTGCGGTGTTAAGATGATGTTTAGAGCCAGGGTCAGGGTGACATTTGGGGGTTGTTTAGGCCCAGGGACATGTTTAGAGCTGGCTTTGGGGCCAGGGACATGTTTAGGCCTGAGTTTAGGACCAAGTTTGGGCCGGGGACATATTTAGGGCTGGGTTTAGGGTCAGGGACATGTTTAGGGCTGGGTTTAGGACCAGGTTTAAGGCCAGGGACACATTTAGGGCCAGATTTAGGGTCAGGGACATATTTAGGGTCGGGTTTAGGGCCAGGTTTAAAGCCAGGGACTCGTTTAGGGCCAGGTTTGGGCCAGGGATGTGTTTAGGGACAGGTTTAAGGCCAGGGACATGTTTAAGGCTGGGTTTAGGGCCACTGACATGTTTAGGGCTGGGTTTGGGCCAGGGACATGTTTAGGGACAGATTCAAAGGCAGCGACATACTCAGAGCCAGGTTCAGGGCCAGGGACATATTTAGGGTCGGGTTTAAGGCCAGGGACAGGTTTAGAACCAAGTTTTAAGGCCAGGGACACATTTAGGGCTGGGTTTAGGCCCAGGCTTGGGCTAGGGCCGAGTTTAGGACGAGATTTAAGGCCAGGACCGGGTTTAGAGCCGGCTTTGGGCCCAGTTTAGGCACAGGGCCGGGTTTCGGCTCAATGCCGCGGCTCCAGGGGGGCCCCCCCACACACACACGGACGCACCCCCGTACCGGAGACCTCGGCGTCCGCGGGGGCGGCTGTTCGGGGGGGGGCGCCCTCGGTCCTCCGACCACTCTATGGTTGCCCCTCCCTTTTACTGGAGGTGGCCCCGGGCTGGCGGCGCTCTGGGCCGGCCCGTGACGTCACTTCCGGCGCTCTGTGACGGCAGCTTCCGGTGGGGCCCGGCCCGGCGGCGGCGGGATGGGGAGCGGCAGGAGGGGAGAGGTGAGGGGGGGCAGGGGGAAGGGGGAAGGGGAGGGGGGGGGGGAGTGGCGCCGTGGGGCAGGACGGAGAAGGAGACGGGGTGGGGAGCAGGAGGCGGGGGGAAGGGGGGGGGAGGAGGAGGGGGCAGGAGGGAAGGCGACGGGGTGTGGGGCAGGAGGGGGCAGGGAGGGGCCGTGGGGCAGGCCGCGGTGCAGTGGGACAGGAGGTGATGCCGTGGGGCAGGCATGGGGCTGCAGCCACCCTGCCCTGGGGTGCTCTCTCCTGCTCTCTCAGCAGGCTGCTCCGGGTGCTGCCGCCTAACGCACCCCGCGTCCTCCCGCTCCGCCATGGTGTCCGTCACAATGGGTAAGGCCCGGCGCCCCCCTGCCCCTGTGCCAGAACAGCCCCAAATGGCTCTAAAAACCCCACAGAATTTATATTTCCAACCGGGAAACCACCCCCACCGCCACTGCCGCCATTCCAGGAGCCATTTCTCTCCTGATCTTGTTAATCACACGGCGACAGCTGCGAATGCCTGGAACAAGCTGCTTGGCCAGCACCTGCCAAAACCCAGCCAAACCTCCTCCCCCCCCTTTTCCCTTCCCCCCTTAATTTTCCCTTTTCCATGGCTTTTTTGTTGTTTTTTTCAGCGACATCCGAATGGATTCAGTTTTTCAAGGAAGCTGGGATCCCCCCAGGCCCCGCCGTCAATTACGCCGTCATGTTTGTGGATAACAGGTGAGGTCAGCAATGAGGCAGTGTGACGTCACAGGGTGGGGGAGGGGGAAATAAGCACCAGAAAATCCCCCCAGTGTCAAGGAAGGAAGGAATTAAATTATCATCTCACTCCTTGATAAATTATATGATTTATTTATCTGCACTGAGCTTTTTTTCGTTATCGGTGTTTCCTTGACGGTAGCATCCGAATCCAGGTTGGGGATATCACAGCGCGTAATTAATTAGAGCTCGTAACGAGGGGAAACCTCCCTGAATCTTTGCTTCCCACAGGATCCAGAAAAACATGTTGCTGGATCTGAACAAGGAGATCATGAACGAGCTGGGCATCACAGTGGTGGGAGACATTATTGCCATCCTCAAACACGCCAAAATTGTGTACAGGCAGGTAAGGGAAAGCCTCGCCAGCTCGCTAACTTAACAAAGTTTTGCCTCGAGGTTCCTCGTTTGCCTTGGAAGAGCCTGAGGGAAAAGCCGCTGCCATGTTTTTTGTCCCGCAGGAGATGTGCAAGGCGGCCACCGAATTGCTCTGCCCTAGCTCCCCCAACGTTCAAGCCGAGCTACGCCGCAATGCCAGCAGTGGTGAGCATGCCCGGGAGGTTTTCAGGCAGTTAAATCCCCTCCCCTCATTAACAAGGTGGATTAATTACCTGGAAAACAAAGGGTTGAAACATTGGTTGCCTTCCCCACCATTCCAGGGGGGAGGAGCGCTTGGGAATTTAGCCGATAAGACAGACATGGGGAGTTTAAAACCTGTCCCTCCCCTTCCAGCTGCCAGCCGAATGATCACCAACAGCTTGAGCAGGGACCCGCCACCCGCCGCCCCCCTCCGACAGCGGCCCCACGCTTCCAAAATCTCCGTCACCGTCTCCAACAAACTGGCTGCCACAAAGGCAGGTAGGAAGGGCGATGGATCCTGGCGGAAACACCAACATTTCCTGGGATTTGGGATTTTTTTTCCCATTAAATGCCCAACCCCCCCCCCCCAGTTGAATTTTTGGCTCTGGCTGTGGGGGTTTTGGGAGTTAATGGCATGATATCCTTGTCTCTGGAATGGAGAGAGGCGGAATCTGAAGGGTGGATCCCTTGGTGGGTACGGAATCAGCCGGTCGCACTCCAGCTCGAGGTCTGGGTGGAAACCAGTGACAGGCAGGGTCTCTGAGATATCCATACTGGCACCCGTATGATTAAACACCAGCATCGGGAATACAGGCAGCGGGATCGAGTGCAGCCACAGCCAGTTTGGGAGTGATCCCAAGCTGAGGACAGGGAGTTGATGCTCCAGAGGGAAGGGATCCATCCAGAGGAACAGCCTGGAGAGGAAAAAACTTGGAGGGGAATTAAAACAGCCTTGCAGGGGGCTACAGGAATGCCAGGCGGGTCTTTATCAGAGAATGTAGGGACAGGATGAGGGAAAAATGTGTTAAATTGGAAGAGGGGAGATTTGCCACGGAAATTCTTGGCTGTGAGGGTGATGGGACAGGCTGCCCAGAGAAGCGTCGGACCCCCCTGCCCTGGGAGGGTTAAGTCCAGGTCAGAGGGCGCTGGGAGCAGTGGGATGTGTCCCTGCCCGCGGCAGGCGGTGAATCATCTTTAAGGTCCATTCCAGCCCAAACGATCCATGATTTTATGGTTGGGAATAGCTAAAGGCGGCGGGGAGGGTGTTTGTGGAAGCCCCAGCGCTGCAGGAATTCTGTCAGTACCAAAGCAGCTGGTCTCGGAGCTCACTGGAGCCTGCGATTGCGCCCAAGTGCTCGTGAAACCTTTTCACCCCTTCCATCTGGTGAGCTCTCTGTTCGCTCCTCCTCCATCCTGCCAGGTTTGGGCGACATGGCAGATGGAAATCCAACGATCCCGGTGAAACGACGGCGGGTGACAGCGGAAATGGAAGGGAAGTACATCATCAACATGCCCAAGGGCACCACGCCGAGGACAAAGAAAATCCTGGAGCAGCAAGCGGCCAAAGGTATCACAGCAGGGGGATTTGATCTTCGTTTTCTTTTCCAGAAGCCCAGTTTAGCCCGTTGTTACAAATCCCACAAGGATTTTCATATCCAGAGGGTTATTGGGTCAAAATTCTGTTATTCCAAGGATATATTAACTCACCATGAGGTGTAAAGGTCCCACTGGTGTCTATTCAAGCCTTGGGGAAAAAGGGGACGGGTGGCCGTTCACCTGCTTTTATCCAGTGGATTTGATTTTCCTGGGTGCCCCAATGGCAGGATGGGGCTGAAAGGCTGCAAGCTGTCAGCGCTAACCCCAGTGGAGATTCATTTTCGCGGAAAACCTCCAAAACGATGTTTTCTTGAAAACTGCAGGTCTGCAGAGGACATCTGTCTTCGACCGGCTGGGAGCCGAGGCAAAAGCAGACACAACCACAGGAGGGAAGGTGAGAGGACATGGGGTTTTCAGCTGCGGCTCCATTTCACCATCACTTTCGGGACCCCCACTGAGATCCTGACAAGGAGGGGCCTTTCCTTGAAGATTATTTCGGGATTTGCAGCTGCCCGCTTGCTGCGGAGGGGCTGCAGAAACCTTGAAATAACCAGGAAAATGGTGGGGAAACAGCACAGAGAAGCAGGGTAGTGCCCCCAAAGGCAAGCGGATCCCCAGTCCGTGGGTGATCCCTGTCAGCACTTCTGTTTTCACCCTTTTCATGGGGGATACAGGCAGGCAGGTTTTTTTCCCATCTCTGGAGGCAAAAATCTCTTTATTTGGGGATTCAAAGAAGTTTTTTACCCCCATCAGCACTTTTCAGCCCTTTAATGGGGGATACAGGAGAGGTTTTTCACTCCTCTGGACGCAAAAAACTCTTCATTTGGGGATTCAGATTTTTTCTCTCCTCTGGAGGTAAAAACCTCTGTGTGGAAGTCTTGGGGCGTGAAACAAGTTGCAGGCTCAGCCCCTCCAAAAAAATTAAAGAGGAAATACAATTTTGTAGGCAATTTACAGAGCGATTTTACAGCCTAGTTATTAATTGCTGCAGTTTTGCTTTGTGGGTGAGGTCAGCATCTATCCCGGTGCCAAAATTTGGGGGGGAAGGGGAAGGGAAGCATGAATCAAGCACCCGGAGTGCGGGTGCAGGAGCTGACGGGCTCCCCCCCTCCTTATTTCCCAGCCCACAGGGGTCTTCAGCAGACTGGGTGACACCTTGGGGACCAACAGGGACAAAGCCACTGACAGTGACGACGACTGCTCTGTCCTCCAGTACGCCGGCGTCCTAAAAAAACTCACAAAACCTCCCCGTAAGGAAAGCGCCGAGCCGACAGGAGGGACCGTCAAGGCGAAAGCCACCAGTTCAGAAGCCAAACTGGTCACCACCACCGCCATCCAACGGCTCAGCCAGAGGAACATCGCCACCGCAGCAGTGAAACCGTCGTCTAAAATCAGTGTCATCGGTATTACGGCGGTGCCAGTGGAAGCCCAGGAGGGCGACGTCAGCAGCACAAAGGATAAAAACGATCCCGAATTTCGGGTGACAATCAAAAGGACCTGGGGGTGTGGCAAGGTCAGCAGCACCAGCGAACCCCCTGGCGCTCAGATGGACAGCACCGGCACCGTCAGCGTCTTCAAACGCTTGGGGAAGAAACCGGATTGATCCTGCGGGGTGTTTTCCACTTGTCCCATCCCCTTCCCGAGGGTCGCCCGCCGTCCCCCAGCCTGTTTATTCCCCCGCAAGAACCAGCAGAGTCTCATCCAGCCTCCCTCCTCGCCAATCGCACGGGGAAGCGACACTGGATCACACGGGGAAAGGTTTAATCCCACAGGGAATGACAAATCCCATGGGAAAACAGAGGAGGGAAGAGGGGGGGAAGACCCCTTCCAAACAAATTTCATTTCCTACCTGCCGGGCATCCTCACCTGCAAAACCAGAGGGTGCGAGGCCAAGTCATTGCTCTCTCCCAGCAGCACCGAAACCTCTTCCCCCCCCCGCTCCGTTATTTTCTTCCCTTCTGCAGGTTCTTTCCTGTATTTAGGAATTCTGGCCCAGAGAACTCCATACAGAGGAGGTGTTGGTTTTTTTTTTCCTTTTTTGTCCCGTATTTCCCACCCCACCCCGGGTTTTTTCCTGGATTTAGGAATTTGCACCAAAACGACTCTGTAAATAATTACAGAGCGGCAGCTTGCTGCAGGGATTCTTAATTTTTACACTTTCTGAGCAGCCCCCCACCCCACCCCAAAAGAAATAAAAGCCCCCAAAAGCTTCAGAAATCTGGGGGGCTCCCAAAAAAATCCCAGAATTGCCTTAATTTAAGCAACACCTCCAGCCCACTGCAGGTTTGGAGGTTGGAGCTCATCCTGCCATGAAACCTAAAATGGCTGCTGTGGAGTTTTACCAAATTATTTATTCCTCCCCCCTCCAAAAAAAAATATAATTTCTAATGACATTACCAGGGTGTCTCCACTGGCCTGGCCTTGCTGCAAACCCCCAAAAGCCATTTTTTTCTCCCCAAAGTAAAGATGGGGGGTGGGTGGGTGGGGGGTGTGAGCCTGAGGCAGCTGCATGGCGTGCCGGGGGCCATAAACGAGTTTTTAGTGAGGAAAATACCCCCTAAATTTTTAATTCTTACCCAATTTGGGGTGGTTTTCTTTGCGCTTGGGGCATTGTTTGGTGTGTGAAGATGAAGGGGGGGGGGTGTGTTCCTTTCCCCCAGGTTTTAGTTTTTTTGGCTTTCTACATGGCCCACCGAGTGGTGGGGGAGCTTTTTGCAATAAAGTGTGGAAACAGCTTTGCTCGGTGTCCATTGAACCCCCAAGACCCCTCACCCCACCACCCCCCCCAGAAACCCACCTTGGGGTGCTGTGGCCCAGCAGGGGCACCCATGGGTGGACGCCACAGCGTGGGGGGTGGGGGGTGGGGGGGTCCAAGGTTTTCTGGGCATCCACGTTTTCAGGCATGGGATAGACCTGCAGGTTTAGCCCGTTTCTCCTGTCCGGGCGGAGTGGGAAATGTATGTAAATTTATTTAAATTTATGCGACAAGAGGGACGGGGAGGGGAGGGGGCGGGGCGGGCGGCGCCGCGCAGGCGCAGCGCAGGCGCGGTTCGAGGCGGTTGCGCATGCGCACCGCGCCCCCCGGGAGGCGAGCGGGGTCTTTCCCTTACCGACACCCCCCCCCACGCCGCACCCCCCCCCCCTAAAAAAAAAAAAAAGAACAAAACACATCCTCCCCGTCCGTCTCCGCTTCCTGCGTGCGTGGGCCCGCAGCGGGCGGGGTTTCCGTGAGCGCGGCCACGGTCGGGGCTGATAAGGCGGAACCGAAGCGGGAGGGGGGGAAGCCCAACCGCTACCGGGATGAGCGACGACAGGCGGCGGGGCCTGCGGCGTCCATGACAGGTGAGGAGCCGGCCCTGCTCCCCCCCCCCTCCATCCCCCCTTCACCACCCCCTCCCCCCCCCCTACGCGGCGTGATGGGCTCGTCCGCCCCCCACTGGTCGCTGCGTGGAACGGCACCACCCGCCCCCCTCCGCCGGGGGAACGCGGCGCCGCCCCCGTCGCGCAGCTCAATGGACCCGCCCGTCTCCTCAGGGGTGCCGCGGGGAACGTACCACCCCGCGGAGCAGTGGGGGGGCTCCTCACCACCCCACCCCCAGCGTACCCCTGCCATGCGCCCGCCTCGCAGCGGGAGATGTTACGGGGACGAACCACCCGCCGCCGGGGGAGGGGGTGTCGCAGTGAGGGGCTTTACAGTGGGGGAAGGGCTCTGTTTTGGGGGGGGGGGTGTCTTTGTAGGATGGCAGGCCTGGAATGGGGGGGCAATGGGAGGCTTATGGGGCCTGACCTGGGCGCTTGGGATAAGGGGGACTGGTAGGATGGGGGGGGGGGCGGGGTGGGTGACATGGGGAGGCCTAGTAGGCTTGTGGGGGGCATGTGCTAGGAGCGGGGCAGGCTCGGGGGGGGGGGTCCTGGCAGGCTCGGGGGGGGGGTCCTGGCAGTCTTGGGGAGGTGTACCAGTATGGCAGGCTCTGGAGGGGCCCTGGCAGGGTTGGGGGGGTCCTGGCGGGATTGTGGGCAATATACTAGGAGCCTGGCAGGGTTTGGGGGGGGTCCTGGCAGGGTTTGGGGGGGGGGGGAGTGTAGTAGGAGCATGGTGGGCTTTGGAGGGGTCCTGGTAGGGTTGGGGGGGCTTTGGCAGGCTTGGAAGACCCTGTCCCAGGGGGCTGGATGGTGGGGAGGGCTCCTTGTGGTCTTCTAGCTGGGGGAGGGGGTCTGCCATAGGGGAGCAGGATTTGGGGGCTCTCTGCAGACTGGAACATCCCTACTGGGGGGCAGGGGGGGTGTCAGGCGGTGCTGTACTGGGATCCCCCCAGAAAGGAGCAGCAGCACTGGGAGACCCGGTATTCAGGTGTTTTTGATGCTGCGATTCTCCCGCTGTCACAATTAATCCTTAAACCCACCCAAAAAGCAACGATTGGGGCTTGTGGATTTTTTTTTTAATCCGACATCGTTATTATTTTATTTATTTTTTGATATCGCTGCTGAAGAACAGCTCGATGTCGGCTCGGAGAAAGCTGCAGGCTCTGGCTTGGGGAGCCTTGCCGCCCTGCACTTTGCACAGAAATATAATCAAAGGTCCGCTACGACCAACTGAAGGGTTTTAATTGTAGCCGGGATAATTAGCACAGTGGAGGATCAAGCCCTGGATGCCAACAAGCGATGCCTGGACCTCACCGAAAATCTTTTTAGCTCCGCTGCTGGATTCAAAGGCTCATTGCATCCCAGCCGTGTTTTACCTGCCTTCCATGTGCTGGTCCTCTCCACTGTGCTCCCAAAATCCTGCATCCTCACCCCTGTCAAATCGTTTAGGGGATGATTTACATAATTTGGGGGATCTTTATAAATTTTATATTTTTTTTTTTTTTTTTTTTTTTTTTTTTTTTTTTTTACTGAAAGCCTCTCGTGATCTTGTTTGCATCCACCATCCGGATCCCTCATGGACCACTTGCAACTGGCTCAGCCTTTCCAAGCCAGCTCTGAAATTAATTAGAGCCTTTTTTTACATGGCGTTTTATTTCCTTTTTAATTAACATCAACAAGCTCTTTACTGGAGCCCATCCAGGAACAGAGCCATCCGGAGACTGAGCCTTCAGCAGCTGGGAAACCATCAGCTCCGTGCACTGCCAGGTCCTGTCTGTGTGTGTTCTGCCCGAGTGGGCAAGGAGAGGAGCCTAGGGGGCAAGCAGAATCCCCCCAAAGTCCCATCTGGGATTGCAGGAGCATTCCAGGATGCTCAGGGTTGCATCAGGAAGGCATGGAGAAAGGGAAAGAAATTAATTCCCTCCCCCTGCCTGTGTTTCCTTTCCGAAGCCCCCTTGTCCCCGCAGCAGAGGGAGATTTAAAGGTGAGAGCGGAGGTTTTAAAGTGAGGCGGGGAACTGGGGAGTTAGGCAGGAGCTGGGATTGATCCAGAGCGACTGGGGGGGAGCGGGAGATCTGTCAGGATCCCGTTGTGTCTGGGCAATTCACCTCGGGCTGCTCTGGCTCTTGCCTGGCTTCGTGCGCAGCCAGAAAACCCCAAACCATCGTTCCTGGCTGTAAATTTATGGGGTTGGGGTTGATTTGAGCTGGATTAAAGCTGGGGGATGGGAGAGGCAGCGAGCCCAGGGTGACTCTGGGGGAAACCCAACGTGGGGACAATCCCGTCCAGCCGTCCCCTTGTCCCACCACCTCCCATTGCCCGGCAAGTTAATCCCATCAGGTGACTCCGATTAATTTTTCCCTAGCTGTTTGTTTTGCAAGGGACCACGTTCCCTGTTTTCCCCCCCCCCTGCCCCCCCGGCAGCCCCCTGAGCTTGTCCAACCCTCCCAAAGCTTTTTAACCCCTCATCCCACGATAGCCAGGTAAAGGGACAATGCCAACAAACCTGCTCCATCCTGGCATCTCCGGGTTTGCAAGGCCACCGCGCCAATTTTTAATTTGGGGGTTGGGGGTGGGGGTGGGGAACTGGTGCAGCAGAGGAGTTTTGGATGGGTGCAGGGGGGTGGCTTAGTGCCGAAATCAGCTGCCTCCCCTCAAGGGAGGGGAAGGAAAAGCACTGGGAGTTTTGCTGGGTTTCTTTGAGCATCTCTCTCTTCTCCTGTAGGTTGTCTCGGCTCTCGCCACTCCTCCTGCCACTGCTGCTGCTGGCGTTAGCCACTTGCCCGGTCCTACAGCGGAGAGGGTCTTGGAGCCCGTGGCACCACCATGAACGAAGTGTTGGTGGTGAAGGAGGGCTGGCTGCACAAGAGAGGTGAGGGGGGCGAGCCGGGGAGCTGGCTCTGCCGTGGTGGCAGCTCTCCAAAGCCAGGGCATCGCCGGGGATCGGGCACCACAGCTGCCACCGGGAAAGGAGAGCACCGGTTTCTAGTTACCAGCAATTTTAACCTTTCCCTAGGGCAAATCAGGGAGGTTCTCTGCTTCCCCTCGTCCTCAAAACAGGGTGCAAGGCACCGCAGGGCATCCCAAAACCCACCACTTCACCAGCATTCGGTCTGTGACACCAGCAGATCCCCTGGGAACGTTATTTTTAAGTGCTTGCCACACTGGGAAGCCACAGGACCGTCCCACCATCACCGCACAGACCTTCTAACCCCACTGGGCCAGATCACCTACTGTGGTGGCCCTGCAGCGAGACCACCCGCCCCCAGCCAGCTCTTTTATTTTTAGCTTGATTTTGTAATTTAGATTTATTTGAGCAACGGGGAATGTCATGGCATTGTGGAAGCTGCAGGCATGGAGCAGGTATTTTTAGACCCATTGAAGGTGGCTCGGATTTTTTTTCCTTCCCTTGCAAGGGGAGCAGGCGCCTCCCACCACCTTTATCCCAGAAGCAGCCTAGCCAGATCCCTGTATCCAGCAGATTTGTGGATTCCTCCTTCTTCCAGGCAAATATAATTGGATAGAGGGAAGCCGGGGGCTTCCCTCCAATGTTATTTCTTTACTGGAGCTGCCAAGGCTGTTTTGGGTCGATTTTGGAGCTGCCATGAGCTTTTTTGCGCTGCATTCCCTCGGAATGAGCGTGTTTCGGGCTGACCTGCTGCTCCCACCTCTCCTAAAAAAAACCACGGCTGCTTTTGGCAGGAGCTTCTCCAAAGCAGCTCCTAGAAACAGCCTGGGGGAAAAAAAAAAAAAAAAAAAAAACCAAAAAACCAACAAAACATCCGCTTAATTTCCCATCTACGAAGAGTCTTTCTGCCTTTTAATTTTTCGTCTGGTCAATGAGCAATGAGGGCTCCTTCCTCAAAAAGCCTGTGCCATGCTCTGCATCCCTCTCTCGCAGGGGAATACATCAAAACGTGGCGGCCTCGCTATTTCTTGCTGAAAAGCGACGGCTCCTTCATCGGCTACAAGGAACGGCCGGAGACGTCCGACCACAGCTTCCCACCTCTGAATAACTTCTCCGTAGCCGGTAGGTCGGCACAGGTGCCCTCTGGGCTCTTCGTGGTAACAAGCCAGCACCAGGCAGGGTGTCTTCCTCCCCAACGATGTTAAAGAATGGTTTGGAGCTTGAGGATATTTGATCCCAAACCATTCTCCTGTCTTTTTTTTTTTTTTTTTTTTGTAATTGATTTTTTTTAAAAAAAAATTTTGGAACCTCGCAGAGTGCCAGTTGATGAAGACCGAGCGGCCTCGGCCTAACACCTTCGTCATCCGATGTTTGCAGTGGACGACGGTCATCGAGAGGACGTTCCACGTGGACTCTCCCGAAGAGCGGTAAGCGCGCAGGATGGCCCCTTCCTTTGGGAATCTGGAACGAACAGCACTTTGCCTTCATCCTAGCTGGATGGAGACCCCCAAAATCTCTCAGCTGTGACTCCCACCTGCCTGCAAAGGCCAGGGGGCGGGCGCAGCCCCCTTCAGTGTTCCTCACCACCAATCCCATTTTTCTCCATAGCGAGGAGTGGATGCGAGCCATCCAGACGGTAGCAAACAGCCTGAAGAACCAAGAACCGGAGGCGGACACGATGGATTACAAATGCGGATCTCCGAATGACAGCACCGGTGCTGAAGAGATGGAGGTGGCCGTCAGCAAAACCCGTGCCAAGGCCGTAAGTCCCTCCCAGGAGCAGCACTGGATTGGGATCACCAAGCCTCATCCCCACCGTGTCCTCTGCCACCACCATAATGGTGTGGGAAATGGCTTGGAAAACCCTTTTCCCATCCCGGCTCCCGCTTGCCAGCGCCACAAACTCCCACCCCTGTCTCCCCGTTTCTCCCCAGACCATGAATGACTTCGATTACTTGAAGCTCTTGGGCAAGGGCACTTTCGGCAAGGTCATCTTGGTGCGGGAAAAGGCCACTGGCCGCTATTACGCCATGAAAATCCTACGGAAAGAGGTCATCATCGCCAAGGTACGTGCCAAACACCAGCAGAGCGGGAGGGGGAGAATCAGGAACCGGTGGGACTCGGGGGGAGATGGTAGAATTGTAGAATAATTTGGGTGAAAGGGACCTTTAAAGATCAAAGCATCCCAACTGCACCCCCAAAGCTGCCCAGTGACAGCTGGCCCCTGCTCTGTTGGAGATGTAGGGGAATTCCAGGAATTATCCATCAACCCCCCCCCGGGCGTGTGTCATAATGCGCAATGGAGCGGCACAGGGATCCCTCTCTCGTGGGGTGCGATGCTACCCTGTCCTCTCCTGGACATTTCACCCCCCAGGGATGAAAGGAGGTTGGTGCTTTTGACTCCCATCCCTGAGCTTGTTTTGGGGTTTGTTTTTTTTTTGTTGTTTATTTTTCTGGGACTAGTTAGCAGCAGTGGACAATCTGGGATTTTCTAGAAACAAGGGGGGGATAAACAGCGCTTCATTTCCCTTCCCTTTGCAGGACGAGGTGGCGCACACTGTTACAGAGAGCCGGGTGCTGCAGAACACCAGGCACCCCTTCCTCACTGTAAGGACGGTTGGGACACCCTGAAACAACCCTGTCCTTCCCACCCACCCCCACCCCCAGCTCCTCTGGAAGCACAGAGCCCCGCAGCTCCTCCAAATTATTTATTTTTTGGCTTTCCCCCCTCTTGCAGGCATTGAAATATGCCTTTCAGACAAACGACCGGCTGTGCTTCGTCATGGAGTATGCCAACGGCGGAGAGGTGGGAGCTTCTGTGGTTTTAATTGCTCTTTTCAGCTCATTAGTGGACAAGTTACACCCCCAATCCCCCCTCAACACATTTTGGGAGGTAGAGCACCGGCTCTTTTGTTTTCCTGCCCCTTCGCTTGCCTTCCTGGTGCTTGGTAGCCCGGTGAGGCCATTGCCTGCACGAAGGAACCAGCTGGGGTCACCATCATCGCCGGGGAGGGTGTGGGTGCCGCTGGCTCGGTCGCCTTACCCCCAGCGCTCGTGTCTGGCTTTGCTCCTCCAGCCTGACGTGCTTCCCTCGCCTCTTGCAGACAACACACATGGGATTTTCCCCCTCGGATCTCAGAGCAAGGAGGGGGCATCAATATTTTGATGGCTCAAAGCGAGGAGCTTAGGACACATATGACCGCATTAGCCGTGTGCTGAGAGCGATTAACCCGGGTTTCCCTGGATTTTTATGTTGTTTTTAAGCACTTGTTGATCAGCCGTTCTCTTTTTTTATTCTTTTTTTTTTTTTTTTTCCTTCTTGCCCTCAAGCTGTTTTTCCACCTCTCGAGAGAACGTGTCTTCACAGAGGACCGAGCTCGTTTCTACGGTGCAGAAATTGTTTCTGCGCTGGAATACCTGCACTCCCGGGATGTGGTGTACAGGGACATCAAGGTACCAGCCCGGCAGCCTTCAGCCTGTCTTGGCACCGGCGTGATTTTAATCTTCCTGGGCTGGTGTCACTTGTCCCCATCACATGGTGACAGACTGAGACCCACCCCAGCCATCCAACGGAGCCTTTTGGGGAGTAGCATGCCGCTCCAGCGCTCCCAGTTTCACTCGGTTCCAAATATTTTCTCCCACTTCTCCATTACTTACTTATTTATTTCAGCTGGAAAACCTCATGCTGGACAAAGACGGCCACATCAAAATCACCGATTTCGGGCTTTGCAAAGAAGGCATCACGGACGGAGCAACCATGAAGACCTTCTGCGGCACTCCTGAGTACCTGGCTCCGGAGGTACTGGATGCACTTCCCACAGTGGGGAAAACCCCAGGGTTTTTTGCGTTGTTTCTTTTTGTGGAGGTTATTCCCTCAGTCCGAGGTGGCAGCGGAGCCACGGGGGCTTTTCCAAACATTTTTGGGTTGCAGGGGTGGTTGGACTTAGACCGCTTTTCCCTTCTCCTTCCTTGTATCGCCGCATGATGCTTCGGCCTCATTGCTCCATCCTCACCATCCTCTCCTGTGCAGGTCCTAGAGGACAATGATTACGGCCGCGCCGTGGACTGGTGGGGCCTGGGTGTTGTCATGTATGAGATGATGTGCGGGCGCCTGCCCTTCTACAACCAGGACCATGAACGCCTCTTCGAGCTAATCCTGATGGAGGAGATTCGCTTCCCTCGGACCCTCAGCCCCGAGGCCAAATCCTTACTGGCCGGGCTGCTCAAAAAAGATCCCAAACAGAGGTGAGGGCCCGTTTTGGGGAGGTTGGGGGGTGCTGCTGGCGGTTTTGGACGCTTTTCTCTGTACCTGCAGGCTCGGCGGTGGTCCCAACGATGCCAAGGAGGTGATGGAGCATCGGTTTTTCGCCCCCATCAACTGGCAGGACGTGGTGCAGAAGAAGGTGGGAAGGGGTGGGAAGGGCTTTGAGGGGGTTGAAGGGGCTGGGGTGGGGGGGACTGCTGCCAGCGAGCAAATTTCTCCCGGTTCCCACCAGCTGGTCCCCCCGTTCAAACCCCAAGTGACATCCGAGATCGACACGCGCTATTTTGACGACGAGTTCACTGCTCAGTCCATCACCATCACCCCGCCGGATCGCTGTGAGTGCTGACACACCCCACCCCACCCCCCAAAAAAAACCATGGGACCCCCTCCTTTGTCCCCTCTGCCCCTTCCTAGTGCGCCCCTCATTTTTCCTGTGGCTGGTGGTGGTGGCGTTGTGGAACACCTGGGGAAGCTGGGGGATGGCCTCGCGCTGCCCTGAGAGGGTCTTGGGTGGCTTTGGTGGGCACAGGGAACGTTCTGAAGGCACCAAGGTGGCTTCATCCCACATCTTCCTTGTCCTCAAAGCCTTCCTTGCCTTGCAGATGACAACATGGGCTCCCTGGAGAGCGACCAGCGGACACATTTCCCCCAGTTCTCCTATTCCGCCAGCATACGGGAGTAACCGGCACCAGCAGGATTCAGCATCCGAGGAGGAAGAGGAGGGTTTAGGGGTTCACTCAACAGCTTGAGGGAGGGAATGTCTTTTCCCTGCCCAGCAGAGGGGAGGTGGGACGCTGCGGCTCACCGGCATCGTGCCACAGCCCCTTTCGGGACGCCCACCAAGTGCTCTTGCTCCGCTGGCCCCGCGCCTCCTGCCCCCCTCGCCTAGGACTGCGCTTCTTGTGAATTATTATTTTTATTTTTTCAAACTCCTAGAAGTGCTCACAGCTTTGGAAACCAACACCCCCTCCAACTTCCAACCGTGGCCTTGACACCCCACCCCTGCCACCACCACTGCCTCCGGAAGCTTGGTCAGCTCCTCCGGCCAGTAAAACCCAGTGCTCCCAGTTGGGGAGAAGAAAAGCCAACAACAACAAAAAAAAAAAAAAAAAAAAAAAAAAGAAAACAACTGTGGCTGGGATCTGGTACCATCTGCTGTGAGTGGGGGGACGACAACAGGGCAGGACACCCCCCCCCTCCCCCCCATGCCCTGAGATGGTGGGGGGCACATCTCAGCCCCTCAAATCCTCCCGGTTTTGCTTTGAACTGAACCTGCCGTGACTGAGAAATCAACCCGGTGCCTCCGCGGAGGGGAGCGCCTGGACCCCGCCAGTAGCTGGTGCATCCCGAGGGAAAACCCGATCCTAAAAAGCAATAGTGTGGCTTCTCCCCGTGCCTTAAAGCCAGGAGTTGAGGTAACATCGGTGCCACCCACCACCACCACCTCCAGCCTCCGTGGTGGACAAACAGCGTCACCAGAACCAACAGCCTGCGGTGCTGGCGGGACTGGGGGTTGTCCTGGTGCCAGACCCACCCCTGGATGCTCCGTAGCTGCCTTTTGGGAGAGGCCACCAGGACCGGGACCAGACCCGGCTTTCACTGCTGCACCTGCACCCACCACCCACGCTGGTGCCAAGCTGGATGTGCTGCCCAGCATCTCCACGGGGGCAACGTGCCCACCGGCAGGCACGCAATTCGGTGCCATTGGTGCCATTGCTTCCTTAATTCCCCGATTACCCAAATTTTGTTGAATTAACTTAAAAAATATAATTACCAGAGCGGGGCGGGTGAGGACACCCCTTGGCACGGCGGCGGTGGGCTGGTGGCTCAGGTGTGGTGGCTTTCACCCGCCCTCTTATTTGTACGGTACAAGCAATAAAATGGGGGTGGGTTTTTTTTTTTTTGGTGGTTTTTTTTTTTTTTTAGTGTTTTCTTTTGCGGGGGGGGGGGGGGACCTAAAGCCCAAAATCCTGCCCCCACCCCTGGGTTCTTGATTATAGCACCTGTTCCCACATCCCCTGAAGTGTCCCCACAGCAGGTGATGGCACCAGGACGCAGCATCGGTCACCAAGTGCTTTACTGGTGGCTGCACTGGTGGCACTGGGGGGGTGGGACGGGACACACACACATGGTCAGAGCTGCAGGAACTCGGCCACAAAGGTCACCAGGATCTTGCAGAGGTCCTCCACGGTGGGGGGGTGCAGGTTGTCCTCGGTGTCCTCCAGTGTGTGCCACACACGGGGGAAGGGTGTGGGGATAAGATGCAGGATAGGGACACCTGTGGGGACATGGCAGTGAGGGGGGGGGGACGACATCAAGTGTCCACTCTGCTCCTGGTCCCACGGAGACCTGGGGGCAGGGGGGACACTCCCAGGGGATGGGTGTGGGGGGTCACCTCGCTGGAGGAAGGGGACGTGGTCATCCTCAACAGGTCCTGGGGCCGGGCTGAGGCGGAAGAAGGGCTGGTCCTGGGGGGCAGCGTGCAGCAGCCCCAGCCGCCGCAGCCGCTGCTCTTGGGGGGGGGATGACACAACACAAAACCTTGTGACACCCCCTGCCTCGCCACTGTCCCCATCCCACCCCCCACCCCCTCATCCCCATCCTGTCCCCACTTCCACCCCTATCCCAACCCCCATGTCCCCTCCCGATCCTGTGACCATCCCCCCCCCGCCGTGTC
Source organism: Falco punctatus (assembly GCF_963210335.1). Classification (NCBI taxonomy): domain Eukaryota; kingdom Metazoa; phylum Chordata; class Aves; order Falconiformes; family Falconidae; genus Falco; species Falco punctatus. The sequence goes on along the minus strand of NC_137602.1, from coordinate 292,332 downwards.
CCCCTCCCCGTGTCCCACCGATGGCGACGAGGCGCAGGAACCAGTGGTGGGTGCGGGTGAAGTGGCTGTGGATGGCAGGGTGGCGGGCGCCCAGCAGGTCCAGTAGCACCAGTAGGCTCTGGGGGGACACCATTATGGCCGTGGGGCCACCCCATTATGGCTGTGGAGCCACCAGCACAGCCATGGGGACACCAGCATGGCCACCAGTATGGCCATGGGGACACCAGCACAGGGACACCACAGTGCCACTACCATGCGACTGCCCCAGCTGGGCCAAAGCCACATCACCTTGGGGTCCCCCCACCCTTGGGTGGCACCATGGCAGGTCTTGGTGGCACTCACCATGGCAGTGAGCTGGGTGCCGTGGGGCCCGTGGCGGGTGGTGGCCATCTGCGCCGCCAGGTGCCGGGCACCGTAGAGGGAGTCGGTGGCACTCCAGTCCCCAAAGGCCTCCTCCCCGTCCAGGAACAGCAGCTGCAGCGTCACCTCCGCACCCTGCTGGGACCCCAGTGTCACTGGGGGGGGGAAGGACACCCCCAGGCACCTGGGGGAGGGGTGGGGTGGGGTGCTGGGGGGGACCCAGATGTCCTGGGTACAGGGGCATCAGAAGGGACCTGGGTGTCCTAGGGGGGAGGGGGACCCAGTTGTCTGTGGGGGAGGAATCGGGTGTCGGGGAGCAGGGGGGGTGGGAACCTGGGGTGGGAGGGTCTAGGGGAGATCCATGTGTCCAGGGGTCAGGGGACACCCAGGTGTCACACTGGGGGGACACCCAGGCATCCAGGGGGGCTCCAGGTGCCCTGGGAGGTGTGTGGGGGGGGGGGAGGGGGGCCGTCAGGAGGGTCCCGGGTGTCACAGTGGGGGGACACCCAGGCACCCAGGGGAGTGACCCAGGAGTCTGGGAAAGGTCCCCAAGCACTTGGGGGCACCCATCACCCACCCTGTCCTTGGCCCGCCGCAGGGGCTGGTCGAGGGCAGCCGCCAGCTCCAGGAGGATAGCACATGGCACGGCCGAATCGGTAGCCCCCAAAAAAACTTGCTGGCCCAGCCCGGGGGGCAAAACCTTGGTGTCGTAGTGACAGGCGAGAACCAGGCGGCGAGGGGCAGCAGTGGCCGCCGTGGCCACCACATTGGTGAAGGTCACCGGGCCTCGTGGCGTCGCCGCTTCAAAGGCATCGAGCTCCAGGTGCCAGGTAGCCCCCAGGGCAACCAAATGCCCCACGATGTGCTGTGGGGACAGAGACCCCCACTGAGGGGCTGGCTGGCACCCAGTGGTGGGTGCTGGGGCACCCAAGGAGTGGGGGTGGGGGGGTTTACCTGGCGGGCAGCATGGCTCCCAGGACCCCCCGGGACCCGTTCCCGCAGGAGGGGCCGCAGGAAGGTGACCCACAGGCGGGTGGGATCCAGTTGCCCCAGGAGTGCCCGGAGACCCTGTTCCGAGGGGACCGGGAGGGGCTGGGGGGGACTGTGTCAGTGTGGGGAGGTCCCCAGGGGGATCTGGGGGTCCCTGGGGGGGCTGGGTCAGTATGGGGGGGGCCCCCAGGGGAATTGGGGATCACAAGTGGGCTGGGTCAGTGGCAGGGGGGTCCCCCAGGGGGGTTTTGGGGGTCCCTGGGGGGGCTGGGTCAGTATGGGGGGGTCCCCCAGGGGAATTGGGGATCGCAAGTGGGCTGGGTCAGTGGCAGGGGGGTCCCCCAGGGGGGTTTGGGGGTCCCTGGGGGGGCTGGGTCAGTGTGGGGAGGTCCCTCAGGGGGGTTTTGGGGGTCCCTGGGGGGGCTGGGTCAGTATGGGGGGGTCCCCAGGGGAATTGGGGATCCCAAGCGGGCTGGATAAGTGGCGGGGGGTCCCCCAGGGGGGTTTGGGGGTCTCTGGGGGGGCTTAAGGAAGTTGGGTACATGAAGCGGGGGCGATGGGTGCGGGATGGGGGGCCTGTGGATGTACCTACGTGATGGGATGTCGGGGGGTCCTGGAGGCCTTGGAGGGGGCTGGGGAGCCCGGGAGGGGCTGAGGGGCCCGTGGATGGGTTACCCCATAATCTGAGGGGGGCCTGGGGGGTGGGAGGGCCCTGGGTGGCCCCACGATGGTGGCCGGGGGACCTGTGAGGGGCTGGGGGGGGCCGTCGGCGGTCGGGGGGCTCCCGGGGCACCCCAACCACCCCCCGGTCCATGTCCCCCGCTCACCGGGCCGGTGTCCCGTTCCCCTCCGGACCAGGCGCTGTAGAAGATGGCGGCGGCGGCCGCCAGCGCCAGGAGCGGCAGGAGCGGCAGCAGCGGGCGGGGGCAGCGGCGAGAGCGGGGGCAGAGGCTGCGGCCCGGGCCCGGCACCAGCACCGGGCCCGGCACCAGCACCGGGCCGGCCCCGGGCCCCGAACCCGCCACCCGGGAGCGGCGGGAGCCACCGGCGCCCTTCCGCATGGCGCGGGGCGGGGCCTGCGGCGGGGCGGAGCCAATAGGAGGTGCGGGTTGACGGAGGCGTGGCCACGGGACGACGGGGACGCCGTTGATTGGGTGAAGGGCGGGGTTTGGGTGCTAGGCCACGCCCCCCCCGCCGAGCGGGCCGGGGACACGACGGCGCGTGCACGGGAGGGGGCGCGCGCGGCCGACGGGCCCGGCGCGTGCCGGCGTGACGTCATTCTTCATGTGTGACGTTATCTGGAGGGGGAGCTGCACCCCGGGCGGAGCGTGTCACCTCGGGCGGGGGGTCGGGCCAGAGATGGGACCCGGAATGGGGGTGTCACCGTGACCTGGGGCTGGCGGGTGGGGGGGGGGTGTCATCCCAGATGAGGGTGTCACCGTGACGGCGAGGGGGGGGTGTCACCCTGCACCGGGGGGAGGGCATGTGTGACATCCCAGATGGGGGTGTCACTGTGACCTGGGGGGGGGTGTCACTCTGTACTGGGGTGGGGAGTGACGTCACCCTCTGCAGGGACATCACCATGGACAGGACATCACCCCAGGGGAGGCCACCACCCTCCATGGGGCTGATGTCACCTTCCACAGGGACATCACCCTCTGTGGACATGTCACCTTCAATGGGCACATCACCTTCCACGAGGCCAGCACTCTCCACCGGGACGTCACCATGGACAGGACAGGACACCACCCCAGAGGGGGCCACCACCCTCCACGGGGCTGATGCGACCATCCATGGGGCCAGCAGCCTCCACGGGGCCACCACCCTTCATGGGGATGTCACCCTCCATAGGGATGTCACCCTGCGTGGGGCCATCATCTTCCACAGGGTTGTCACCCTCCACGGGGCCACCACCATTCATAGGGATGTCACCCTCCATAGGGATGTCACCCCAGATAGGACACAATCCCAGAAGAGGCCCAGAACACCACCTCAGAGAGGGCCACCACCCTCCAGAGGGCTCAAGTCACCTCCATGGGGCCAGCACCTTCCACGGGGACATCACCCTCCAGACAGACAGGACACAACCCCAGAAGAGGCCACCAACCTCCACAGGGCTGGCGTCACCTTCCACGTGCCCACCACCCTCCCCAGTGCCATCAGATGAGACACACGCCCCCTCCCCCACCACCACCCCCCCATTCCCACCTTCCCCATCACATTCCAGCGCTCGACGATTCTTTTTTCTTTTCCTTTCTTTCTTTTCCACCTCCTCCTCCTCTGCCCTCCCCAACCCCCCACAACCCCCACAACCCCCCCAAAAAAACCCACCACCACCGTCCCTGCCGGCCTTTGTCCCTTCACCTGCCGTCATCACGCCGGGGGGCCGGGTGCACCCAATTATTATCGTGCAAACCCACCCTACAACCAGGCGCTTCCTTATCAGGTCTCCGGCAACACATCCAGTAGGAACGGCCGTAAGGCAGGTCGTGGTGGTAGGGCTTGGGATGCCACCGGCAGAGGGACACGTCCCCCTTCTCGTAATGCTTCTTGCACTGCTTGCAGGGGTCATCGCGATAAAGGGGGTCGCGATTCCACCGGGAATCGGTGGCTTGCACCCCGAAGGTTTCGATGATGGATTTGAAGTAATGGCAGGAGCATTTGAGGGCGGCCAGCGCTTGGGTGGGCAAGTAGCTGAAGATCTTCACCATGACGTGCTCTGGCAGGAGGAGCATGTACTGCCGAGGTTCCAGGAGGCGCTGGATCTTGAAGCGGATCTCCAAAAAATCATGGGAGACATGACGATACAAGCGGCAAAGCGAAGGGTCGGGGACGGTCGGCAGCTCCTCGCCAGTTTCGGCGTCATCTGGCGCCGGCGGTTCCTCGGGGACAGGCAAGAGGAAGAGCTGGCCTGGCGGTGGGTCCTCCTGCGCCGCTGCCGGCAGTCGCACCGTCTCCTCCTTCATCTTCTTGGTGCTGTCCTTGCCAAAGAAGACGCATTGATCCACCACCCCCGTCACCACCACGTCCACGTGGAAGCCAGAGGTGCAATCCCGCGCCGACGCCAACGGCCCTTCGCCGGTTCCTTCACCTGGCTCCGCTTTGGTGATGGTGGCTGAGCCCTCGCCACACCCCATGGCCATGTCAGGACCGTCGCTGTCCCCCCTGGGGCTGGCAGCGGCCAGGAGGAACTCCACATTGTTGGGCAGCGTGTCGCGGGAAGGGCTGATCAGCTGGTAGAGATCACAGGTGATCTTGTCCTTGGCGCGACCGCCAGCGTTGCCACCACTTGCTGTCCCGCAGCTCATGAAGACACAATTAGGACGCCCAACAGCGCCCGCCTCGGCAGCAGCACCAGCACTGGCACGGGGCTCGCGGCCGCTGGAGATGCGGAAAGCGATGCGCACCTCGCCGGGAGCCGCCGCCGCTGCTGCTGAGGCCGCCGTGGCGCATTCGGCACCCGGGCGGCACAAGCCATTGGGGCGGGTGCCACCATGCTCCCGTTGCCGTGACTCAAAGTGGGCAACGGCTTCAGCTACCCGGCTGCAATCAGAGCCGCTTGGCGTTTTGGTTTCACTGCCAGCTGTCTCCACAAAGACAACAGGAGCGGTAGGAGCGCCGCAAGGTCGGGGAAAGCTCTGCAACGCCAGCGCCGTCCTCTGCTCCACCAACGCCACCATCTCCGCCACCGACAGCAAATCAGCAGCTTCACTGGTGCCACCGGTGGTGGCTGGTTCGCCAGGAAGAGGGCGAGTTGGGTCCCTGCCACTGGCAGCCCAGGCTGGGCTGGGTTTGCCCTTTGTGGGGTCGTGGCAGCGCCGGCGCCGCTTGGCTTTGGAGCTATCGCTGCCCCAGTTGCCCTTGACCTTCATGGTGCTGGCACGGCCGCCGGCGCCACCAGTGCCGCCGGTGCCACCACCACACTGATGTGCCACAAAGAAAGCCACCTTCTCCTTGGTGTTTCCTGGTTTGATGACGTACCACGTGTCCAGCAGCACCCGACCTTCCTCGGCCGATGCTGGGGGAACTGGGGCAGCATCGGCAGGAGCCGGCGGCGTGTTTTCCGAGGGGGCCCGGGCTCCAGCAGGCTCTTCGGGGGTGCGGCAGGAAAAGGTTTTTTTGGTGGAGCTGGGGCCGGGGCATGGTTTATTCTGGGAGTAGGTGCCGAAGGGCCGCGGGCACCAGAGCTGCAGCTGAGGGAAGGCGTTGGGCTCCATCAGGGCAGCATCGCACTGCCAACTGTGCCAACGATGCCGATGATGCCAACGGTGCCGATGATGCCAATGCCGTGGGCTGCCGGCGCCCCTGCCCAAGCCTGTCAGGAAAGAAAGGGGTGTCAATGGGCATGGCAGGGACAGTGTAGGGCTGGTATGGGGACAGTGTGGGGCTTCTGAGGATGCTATGGGGCTGGCAAAGCCAGTATGGGGCCAGTACGGAGCCAGTATAGAGCCAGTATGGGACCACTATGGGGCTGGCAGTGCCAGTATGGGACCAGTATGGGGCCAGTATGGAGCTTCTGGGGACACAGTGGGGCTGGCAGTGCCAGTGTGGGGTCGGTGTGGGGCTGGGGGGCTTAACAGGACCATCACCGGGCCCTTCCCAGTCTGGGCAGAGTACTGGGGCGGTGCCTCCCGGCTCCCCATCCTTGCACAGACCCCGCCCCGTCCCCGGGATGCCACGCCCACACTGGAAGCCACGCCCCCGATCCCCGAAGCCACGCCCGGTTACCGGTTCTTAAAGCGGCAACGCCGCTGGGGTGGGGGGGGCTGAATCCCACGAATCGGACCCACCCGCCCCTTTTAAGAACCGGCAGCGGCCGCCGCTTGTTGACAGGCCCTGCGCGCGACAGCGCCGGCCAATCAGAGAGCGGCGTTCGGGCCATGCCCATATATGGACGGCGGCAGAGCGGCGGGCCGGGGGCGTGGTCAGAAAGGGGCGTGGCCAGCGGGAGGGGGCGGGGTCGTGCGACCCCGCCCACCCCCCCGGGCCGCGGGGACGGGAGGGGCGCGGACACGGTCGCGCGTGTCCACGGGACGGTCCTGCCCACCCCCCCACCCCTCCGTGGGAACGCGGGGTGGGGGTGGGGCGATGTCCCTCGTGTGTGATGCGAGACCGGGCGTGCCCCCGCCCCGGGTGCGACACGGGGACACGCCCGCCACCCCCATCCCACGCGCGGCGCGGGGCCACGCGCGTCCCCACGCGCCAGGCGGGGCCGTGCCCTCGGCGCGGCGGCACCAGCGGCCCCGTCCCGCAGCGCCAAGGCGGCGGCGCGCGCGGCCCCCTCCCCCCCCACACCTTTCCCCGCGATGTGTCACGGGTGGGTCGGCGGGCACAACCCCACCCCCACACCCCCCCACCGCTCCCCCACGGCGTGTCACGAGCGGGAAAACACCCGCTGCCCTATAACACGGGGGCCAGCCAAGGCCCAGCCCAGCGGCCGGGACCGACCACCGGCCCCGGGGCTCCGCTCACCGACACCCCGGCCGCCCCCACGCCCGCCCCGGCCCCCCCCCGCCTCCCTCTCCACGGCCCGGGCCCCGCCCGGTGCCGCCGCCCCTCCCCCGCTCACCGGGCAGGTGCCGGGCGCGGCCGCTCCGCCTCTCCGCGGTGCTTCCGGGGTGCCCCGCGCATGCGCCCTCCCGGCGGGAGCCGCGCAGGCGCAGGGCAAGGCACGGCGGGAGTTGTGGTTCTCCGCGGGGCGGGCGCGCAGCCGCGGCTGCGTCGGGCAAAGCACCGTGGGAGCCGTGGTTCGCCGCCGCGCCGCCCGGGAGCCGCAGGCGCAGCCCGGCATGTGCAGTGCGGCGCCGGGGGGTGTCCCCGCGGGAGGGAGGGAGCGGGCGGGGTGGGGGCTGTCGCCCCTCGTGACACCCACCCACCCCGCCCCCGCACGGCTGGGAACCCGCTGACACGGCACCCCACCCCCCCCCGTTACCAGTTAGCCCAGCGGCACCCAGTGCCACCCACCGCCAGTGTGAGATGCCCCCCCCCCCCCCCCCCCCCCAAAGTGATTTCACAGGAGTCACTCATGGGTCTCGCTGTTTCTTTAGGGTACAAAGCTGGGGACACCTGGGACCCCCCCCACACAACTCGGACACCCCCAGCACACACACCCCCAGCACCCCAAGGTGTCTGGAACCCCCCCCCCACCAACGCCCCCAGCACCCCAGCACCCCAAGGTGTCTGAACCCGCCCCCCAACCCCACCAGCACCCCAAGGTGTCTGGACCCCCCCCCCCACCAACCCCCCCAGCACCCCAAGGTGTCAGGGACCCCACCCCAAACCACCCCAGCACCCCAGGGTGTCAGAGGACACTCCCCAAACCCCCCTCCTAGCACCCCAAGGTGTCTGGAACCCCCCCCACCAACCCCCCCAGCACCCCAGCACCCCAAGGTGTCAGGGACCCCGCCCCAAACCCCCCCAGCACCCCAGGGTGTCAGAGGACACTCCCCAAACCCCCCTCCTAGCACCCCAAGGTGTCTGGAACCCCCCCCCACCAACCCCCCCAGCACCCCAGGGTGTCAGAGGACACTCCCCAAACCCCCCTCCTAGCACCCCAAGGTGTCAGGGGACACGCACACCCCAAAACCCCCTGACCCTCCCCGCCAGCATCCCAAGGTGTCAGGGACACCCCCCCCCCCCAAACTCCCACAGCACCCCAAAGTGTCAGGGATCCCCCCCGAATCCCCTCAGCACCCCAAGGTGTCAGGACCCCTCCAGCACCCCAAGGTGTCAAGGGTCACCCTCCAACCCCCCCTGCCTCCCCCCCAGCACCCAAAGGTGAAAGTGACATCCCCCCTTCCAGCACCCCAAGGCCTTGGGACCCCCCCCCAGCTCCCAAAGGTGCCACCCCCCACCCCCCCTCTCAGCAGCAAGTCTCGGCCATCGGGGGTCCCCTGGGGGGGTGGGGGGCTGGGTGCTGCCCCCCCACAGCCACATAACGGCGGGTGCCCCGGGGAGGGGCGCGGGGGGAGCCGGGGGCACCCAGGCGGCACCGCTGCCACCCGCGCCGCACTTCTGCCTGCACCTGGTGGCACACGACATGTCACGACATGCCCCGCCCCCCCCCCCACCCCACCCACCCCCCCCCCCGCGACACTGCCCTGACGCACCTCCTTGTTGACAAAGCAGTAAAGGACGCTGACAACAAGGCCCTGGGGAAGGGGGGGGGGAGGGGCGGGGGGCACCCAGACATGTGGGTGCACATGGTCACGTAGATGCGCCCCTCCCCCTCCTGCAGCCCACCCTGCAGTTTCCCCCTGCAGCCCCCATGGAGGCCCCCCCAGTGCACCCCACTATTTTTGCCCCCCCCCACTGCCCTCCCCCCCGCAGTAGCACCCATCCCATCGCACCCCCCCATTGCACCCCCCCCCACTGCAGCCCCCCCCCCCAACCCCCAACCCCCATGGCACAACCCCTGCCCCCCCACCCGTCCCGACCCCATGGTGCCTCACTGACACACACCTCCCATCCCCCCAGCACCCTCCCGACCCTCACGGCACACCCTCGCACCCCCCCACCCCCCACCCCCCCGTATCCCACAGATCGCCATGGCAACCTCCGACCCCACCCCCCCCGCCCCCCATGGCAACCCCTTACTCCCCCCGCCCCCCATGCCCCCCCCCCCACCTCCCCCGCATTCCCCCAGCATCCCTTCGACCCCCTCTGCACACCCCCGCCCCCCCATGCCCTGCCCCGGAGCCCCCCACCGACATCCCCTGACCCCCGTGGCCTCTCCCACAGCACCCTCCCGCCCCCCACGGCCCCCCCTGCCCCCACACCTGGGAGGAGGACAGCAGCAGCTGCAGGCAGAGCCGCACCAGGCGCAGGGTGCCCCCCCCGTGCCCCTCCCCCAACAGGGCGAAGGCCACCTCGTGCACCCCCAGCAGCGGGATCAGCGTCAGCGTCGAGCGGGCCAGCCTGGGGGGAGGGGGGGGGGGCACCCGCGGGATGGGGACCCCCTTGGGACAGGGAGAACCCCAGGATGGGGACACCCCCAGGGACAGGGACACCTCGAGAGACACCTCCGGGATGGGGGGACCCCCAGGATGGGTACAGCCACAGCATGGGGAGCCCCCCGGGACAGGGCCACCCCCAGGGACACACTTGGGGACACGTTTGGGGACACTGCAAAGGTGGGGACATGCTTGGGGACACACCTGGGGCTATGGTGGGCATGAGGACATTGCAGGGACAACATGGAGACTCCACGGGGACCAGGATGTGACATCTCCCCTGCCCCCGCCCCACACACCCCAGCGTACACGTGTGGCCCCACACACACCCCCACCCCATGTCCCCACCTGACCCTGGTGTCCCCCTGGGACACCTGATGCGCCCGGACTTTGGCCACCAAGATACGGACGATGCGGACAAATACCATGAAGTTCACCTGGGGAGGGACGACACACCAGCGGTGACACCCCCTGTGGTGAGGACACCCCCTGCAGTGGGGACACCCCCTTGGTGACAGCCACCCCTCCCCCACGCCATGTCACCCACCGCCACTGCCACCAGGATGGGACAGCGGATGATCCACCACACTGCCACCTTCTCGTTCCTCTCCCAGCACCTGCCATGGGGGGGGAGTGACACACATGGGGGGGTGACCTCAACCTTGGGGACATCCCCAAGGGGACAGGGTGTCCCCTGGGGGTAACAAAGTGGGGACAATGGGGGGCAGGAGTGGCAGCCTCACCCCTCGTTCTCATAGAGGTACCTCGCTACCACCCATGGTACCACGAAGAGCACGGGGGCTCCTGGTGGGACAGGGACAAGGTTGGGGAGGGGACACGGAGACACCAAGGGGACATGTGGGGACACAGAGCAGGGCTCACCCCAGCCGAGGAGGAGGAAGGCAGGTAGGCAGCGCCGGCCACTGAAGGCCACCAGCACCAGGAGCTTGTGGAGGAAGAGCCCCTCGGCCAGCAGCCACCCGTAGTTGGCCCCCACGCAGTACTGGGTGACCACCTGGGCCAGCCGGCAGCTGGCCACCGCCTGCCCTGGGGACAACCCCAGCACCAGCGGGACAGCAGCGGCGGGGGGGGGGGGGGAACAGCCTCAGAGGGGCACCAGGATCATGGTGGCACCAGCATTGTGGTGGCACCAGGATCATGGTGGCACCAGCGTTGTGGTGGGAACAATATCATGTTGGACCAGGATCATGGTGGCACCAACATTGTGGTGGCACCAATGTCATGGTGGCACCAGCATTGTGGTGGCACCAGGATCATGGTGGCACCAGTGTTGTGGTGGGAACAATATCATGTTGGACCAGGATCATGGTGGCACCAACACTGTGGTGGCACCAATGTCATGGTGGCACCAGTGTTATGGTGGTGGCACCAGCATCGTGGTGGCACCAGAGTTGTGGTGGCACCAATGTCATGGTGGGAACCAGGACCGTGGTGGCACCAATATCACATTTGACCAGGACCATGCTGCTACCAGGGTCACGGTGGGACAAGTGTCATAGTGGACCAGGATCGTGGTGGCACCAGGATCGTGGTGGCACCAGGATTGTGGTGGGACCAGTGTCATGTCTGACCAGCTCCCACCCTTGGGTCTCACATCCCAGCACAGCCCACCAACCCCCACCCATGAGTGTCCCCACCCTTTGGGTGCCCCCACCATGGCTGTCCCCACCCATGGGTGCCCCCACCATAGCTGTCCGCTCCACGGGTGTCCCCCATGTGGGTGCCCCCCCCCACCCATGGGTGCCCACCTCCTGGCCCAGCAGCTGCAGCGGGTGTGCGGGGCCGGGGCGCAGGCGGCGGCGCAGCAGCGCGTCCCGCGTCAGGATGGCGCCTGCCCGCAGCACGAAGGAGAGGAAGAGGTTGGCATGGATGAAGTTGCGGGTGCAATGCAGGCGCCTGTGGGGACAAAGGTCAGTGGGTAGCAGCGCCCATGGGTGCCCTCCTAGCACCCATGGGTGCCCCCGCCACGGTACCTGAAGGTGAGGAGCAGTAGCAGCGCCAGCAGGAGGGCCACGAGGGACAGGGAGTAGCCCACGGTGTAGAGGAGCCGGAACTGCTCCAGCAGCCAGGCCTGGCGCTGTGGGGAGAGGGACACGGCGACGGGGAGGTGGCACCACGCCGGGAGGTGGCACAGGGTGTGGCAGGGGGTAGCGGGGCACGGCACAGCACGATACGGGGCATGGCACGGCATGGCACGGTGCAACATGGTATGGCACTGCACAGCACAGCGTGGCATGGGGCACAGCATGGCACGGCACAGCACGGTGCGGTACAGGGCACGGCACGGGCACGGCACAGCATGGCACAGTGCGGTACAGGGCATGGCACAGGGCACAGCACGGCACAGTGTGGTACAGGGCATGGCACAGGGCACAGCACGGCACAGTGTGGTACAGGGCATGGCACGGGCACGGCACAGCATGGCACAGTGCGGTACAGGGCATGGCACAGGGCACAGCACGGCACAGTGTGGTACAGGGCATGGCACAGGGCACAGCACAGCATGGCACAGTGTGGTACAGGGCATGGCACGGGCACAGCATGGCACAGTGTGGTACAGGGCATGGCACGGGCACAGCACAGCATGGCACAGTGCGGTACAGGGCATGGCACAGGGCACAGCACGGCACAGTGTGGTACAGGGCATGGCACAGGGCACAGCACAGCATGGCACAGTGTGGTACAGGGCATGGCATGGGCACGGCACAGCACGGCACAGTGTGGTACAGGGCACGGCACGGGCACGGCACAGCATGGCACAGTGCGGTACAGGGCATGGCACAGGGCACAGCACGGCACAGTGTGGTACAGGGCATGGCACAGGGCACAGCACAGCATGGCACAGTGTGGTACAGGGCATGGCACGGGCACAGCATGGCACAGTGTGGTACAGGGCATGGCACGGGCACAGCACAGCATGGCACAGTGCGGTACAGGGCATGGCACAGGGCACAGCACGGCACAGTGTGGTACAGGGCATGGCACAGGGCACAGCATGGCACAGTGTGGTACAGGGCATGGCACGGGCACAGCACAGCATGGCACAGTGTGGTACAGGGCATGGCATGGGCACGGCACAGCATGGCACAGTGTGGTACAGGGCATGGCATGGGCACGGCACAGCATGGCACAGTGCGGTACAGGGCACGGCACGGGGCACAGCACGGCACAGTGTGGTACAGGGCATGGCACGGGCACGGCACAGCATGGCACAGTGTGGTACAGGGCACGGCACGGGCACGGCACAGCATGGCACAGTGTGGTACAGGGCACGGCACAGGGCACAGCACGGCACAGTGTGGTACAGGGCATGGCACAGGGCACAGCATGGCACAGTGTGGTACAGGGCACGGCACGGGGCACAGCACGGCACAGTGTGGTACAGGGCATGGCATGGGCACGGCACAGCATGGCACAGTGCGGTACAGGGCACGGCACGGGGCACAGCACGGCACAGTGTGGTACAGGGCATGGCACGGGCACGGCACAGCATGGCACAGTGCGGTACAGGGCACGGCACGGGCACGGCACAGCATGGCACAGTGTGGTACAGGGCACGGCACAGGGCACAGCACGGCACAGTGCGGTACAGGGCATGGCACGGGCACGGCACAGCATGGCACAGTGCATGACACAGCGTGGCACGGCACAGGGCATGGACAGGGCACAGCGCTGGGCACAGCACGGCACAGGGCACGGACAGGGCATGGCACAGCCCAGCCCGCCACGCAGCAGAGAAGCAGGGCGCACAGCACGGCACGGCGGTGTGACACATCACAGCATGGTGCAGCTCCCAGCACAGCACCCTGCGCACGGCACAGCACCCCACGCCTCAACACAGCACCCCACACCCCAGCACCCCAAACCCCAGCACCCCACGCCCCAGCACCCAGCACCCCACGGCACAGCACCCCAGGCCCCAACACAGCACCCCATGGCACAGCGCAGCACCCCACGCCCTGGCCCAGCACCCTATGCCACAGCATCCCACACCCCAGCACCCCACGCCCCAGCACCCAGCACCCCACGCCCCAGCACCCCATGGCATGGCACAGCACCCCACACCCCAGCCCAGCACCCCATGCCACAGCATCCCGTGCCCCAGCACCCCATGCCCCAGCACCCAGCACCCCACGGCACAGCACCCCATGCCCCAACACAGCACCCCATGGCACAGCACAGCACCCCACGCCCTGGCCCAGCACCCTATGCCACAGCATCCCACACCCCAGCACCCCACGCAACAGCACCTCACACCCCAGCACCCCATGGCATGGCACAGCACCCCACACCCCAGCCCAGCACCCCATGCCACAGCATCCCGTGCCCCAGCACCCCATGCCCCAGCACCCAGCACCCCACGGCACAGCATCCCACGCCCAGCACCCCACACTCCAGCTCAGCCCCCAGACCCCTACCTGCAGCGGTTGCTCCTGTGCCGGATCCTGGCACTGCGAATGATCCCGCCAAGGTCTCCCAGTCTCATCCAGCACCCAGCGCCCGTCGGGTCCGCAGCGCCGAGCCACCACCCCACCCTGCACTGAGCACCCCCTCCTGTCACCCCACGGCCACCCATGGGGGGGGGGACACACACTCCCCCGCCCTTACCTCGGTGGTGCCAGGGCAGGTACCAGGGGCAGGGGACAGTGACGGTGGTGTTGGGGACTGCATCCCCCCAGCAGGCGTACATGTCGAAGCTGCGGTTGCAAACAGGTCCTGGTGGGGTGGGGGGGTCAGGGCATCCCCCAGTGTCCTCCCAGTGTCCCCCTGGTGTCCCCACCTCCAGCGCACTCACCGGGTGCTGGGGGGTCGAGGTGCAGGCGGAGTTCGCAGGCGTGCCGGTACTGGTGCCAAGCGGCCAGCGTTGCCTGAGCTGAGCGCTCCTCCTGCGGGGGACATGGGGGGCACACCGAGGGGGGACACTAGGGGGGTGTCACCACTGGGGTGGCCACACTGGGGCGACCGCTGTGGGGTCACCACCACGGGGGCACAAGGATGGGGCAAACATGGGGACAGCACAACTGGGGCCACCATGACTAGGGTCACCACCATGGGGCCACCATGAGGGGGACAGCATGACTGGGGCCACCATGATGGGGCCACCACAACTGGGGCCACCACCATGGGGCCACCATGACGGGGGCCACCAGAACTAGGGCCACCACCATGGGGACGCTACGACTGGGGCCACCATCATGGGGCCACCACCGCGGGGCCACCATGGTCCTGGGTGGGTAGAGGCGTCCCTGAGGTGGCACCTGGCGGGGGTCCCGGTGGCTTGGGGGTCCCGATGAGGCAAGGGGAGGGGCCGTGTGTGTGTGTCCCAGTGTCTGGGGGGGTCCCAGGGGTAATGGGGGGGAGGGGGGTGTGTCTCACCTCTGCCCCATGCAGGACCTGGCTGAGCGAGGGGGGGGGCATAGCCCAGTGCCCCATGTCGTGACAGTGGCTCCTGGAGTGGGGGGAGGGGTGTACTGGGGGGGAGGGGCACGGGGGGGAGGGGTTACCGGTATCATCCCCCTCCCCATCACCAGACCTGCCCCCCCCCCCCCCCCCCCCCCGCTTTGACGTGGTCGTTACCAGGGAGCTGCCGGTGGGTCCCTCCAGTGGAGGGGACACGGGACCGGTAGCAGCCCCCCCCCCCCCGGCCCTCCCCCGCGTGATACAGGTGCCACCACTCAGTGTCCCTTGTCCCACCCTCCCGTGTTGCTTCCCCTGTCCCAGTGTCCCGTGCCCCATGCCCCCTCTGTGCCCCGTGCCCCCCCCCCGTGTCCCTTGTCCCCCCCCCCCCGCCGTGTCCCTTGTCCCCACCCTCGGTGTCCCGGCTCCCTTCGTGATCCCTTGAGTCCCCCCACACGCATCACCCCACTGCCCCCGTGTCCCTTGCTCCACCCTCAGTGTCCCTTGCCCCCCCCGGTGTCCCTTGTCCCCCCCTCAGTGTCCCTTGCACCCCCCTCAGTGTCCCTTGCACCCCCCTCGGTGTCCCGGCGCCCCCCCCCGCTCTGTCCTGAGTCCCCCCACGCGTGTCCCCCCCTTCCCCCATGTCCGCTCCACTTCACCCCGACACCCCACCGTGATGCTGGTGCCCCACCCCCGGTGTCCCGACTCCCTCCCCCAGGGTCCCTTGTCCCCCCCTCGCTGTCCCGGCCCCCCTCGCTGTGTCCTGAGTCCCCCCACGCGTGTCCACCCCCACCCCCTTGTCCCGTGAGCTTTACACCGCCCCCCCCCCGGACCCCCACCTCCTGTCTCAGGACCCCTGGTACCGGCTCAGTGCGAGACTCCACCGCCCTCGGTACACGGGCACCGGCTCCGGTGTCCCCGCCCACGGGGGGGCGGGGACACGGGGGGGCACCGGGGGGGGGCACCCGGGGGGGGTGGGGGCACACGCGGAGCAACGTGACCCGTGGAGCGTGGCCCACGTCTGGGGTGGGAGAGCCCCCAGGAAGCCCCACACGTGCCAGGGGTCCAGGGTCACTTGGGGGGGGTGTGTGGTGTCACCCACGGGTGGTCCGGTGCCACCCAAGGGGGTCCAGCATTACCCACGGGTGCCCCAGTGTCACCCATGAGTGGTCCAGTATCACCTGGGTGCTCCACCATCACCCACGGCTACCCTGCTGTCTCACACGGGTGCCCCAGTGTCACCCAGTGGGGATCCAGTGTTACTCATGGGGGACTGGCATCACCCACGGGTGCCCCAGTGTCACCCACGGGTGCCATAGTGTTACCCAGGGGGGGTCCGTTGCCACCCAGGGGGGAGCAACATCACCCATGGGTGCTCCACTGCCTCCCACAGGTGGTCCAGTATCACCCACGAGCACGCCAGTGTCACCCCGGGGGGTCCAGCATTGCCCATGGCTGCTCCGACATCACCCACGGGGGGTTCAGTGCTTCAGTGTCACCCACAAGCGCTCCAGTGTCACCCAGGGGAGTCCGACACCACCCACGGGTGCCCCACTGTCACCCACGAGTCACGCAGAAACAGCCCGAACCCCCCCCCCAAAACTCCCCCCCACCCCCACGCGTGGCTGCGTGTGAGGGAAAGGGGCGTGGCTTCGGATTGGGAAGGAGGCGTGACTTCAGGCAGGAAAGGGGGCGCGGCTTAAAGTCGGGAAAAGGGGCGTGGCTTAGTGCGTGGGAAAGGGAGCGAGGGCTCCGTTCGGGGAAAAGGGGGCGTGGGTTTGGGGCGTGAAGGGGCGTGGGTTTGTGTGGGAAGGGGGCGTGGTTTCATGTCCGGGTAAGGGGCCGGGGCTTCGGGGCGTTGTCTAAAGGCGCGCGGTGCCTGGACTGGGTAAAGGAGGCGTGGCCTGGACTCAGGGGCGTGGCTTCTGTTCGGGGGAAAGGGGGCACGGCTGCAGGTCTGGGCTCAGGGGGCGTGTCCTGGGCTCAGAGGGCGTGGCTGCGGGTCGGCTGGGGGCACCAGGCGGGTGTCTCCGCGGCCCCGCGAAGAGCAGCGGGCGGAGCTTCGGGGCGGCCCGCCCCCCCCCCTCCCCCCTCCCTCGCCGGCCGGCGTCGCGCGGCGCTGACGTCAGGGCGGCGCGCGCGGGCGGACGATGGTGGCGGGCGCGTTCCCGCTGGCCAAGCTGCTGACCCTGGGCGCGCGCCAGCTGAGCCGCCCCCTGGCGGCGCGCATCAAAGCCGGGGCCCGCGCCAGTCCCTTCTTCCGCACCTACATCTGCCTGCCCCCCGCCCAGCGTGAGTGGGGGCGGAGGGGGGGGGGGGGGTCACTGGGGGAGGAGGGGGTGACTGGGGGAAGGGGGGGGTGTCACACGGGGGAAGGACTCCGGGGGTCCTTAGCCAGTGCCCCCCCCCCCCCCCCGCAGTGTATCACTGGGTGGAGATGCGCGCCAAGATGCGGCTGATGGGCTTCCGCGGCGCCGCCGTGAAACCGCTGAACGAGGAGGCGGCGGCGGAGCTGGGGGCGGAGCTGCTGGGGGAAGCGATCGTGTTCGGCGTTGGGGGGCTCTGCTTGTACCTGGAGTACGCGCGGCAGGCGGGGCAGACGCGCCGCCGGGAAGGGGAGCAGGCGGCGGCGCTGCGGGAGCTGCGCGAGGGGCTGGAGGGGCTGCGGGCCGAGCTGGAGGCCATGGCGGCACGCCTGCCGCCTGGCCCCGGCGGGCTCGGCCACGCCCCCGCGAACCTTAACCACGCCCATGCCGGCGTTAACCACGCCGGCGCTAACCACGCCCCCGTCGACGCTAACCACGCCCCCGCCGGCGCTAA
>NC_137602.1:253288-274592 GCF_963210335.1 Falco punctatus | reverse complement strand
CCCCATACCCAGCGTCACCCCATAGCCCCCTGCACCCATGGGTGCCCCATAGCCAGCGTCACCCCATAGCGCCCTGCACCCATGGGTGCCCCATACCCAGCGTCACCCCATAGCGCCCTGCACCCATGGGTGCCCCATACCCAGCGTCACCCCATAGCCCCCTGCACCCATGGGTGCCCCATAGCCAGCGTCACCCCATAGCGCCCTGCACCCATGGGTGCCCCATAGCCAGCGTCACCCCATAGCGCCCTGCACCCATGGGTGCCCCATACCCAGCGTCACCCCATAGCCCCCTGCACCCATGGGTGCCCCATACCCAGCGTCACCCCATAGCCCCCTGCACCCATGGGTGCCCCATACCCAGCGTCACCCCATAGCGCCCTGCACCCATGGGTGCCCCATACCCAGCGTCACCCCATAGCGCCCTGCACCCATGGGTGCCCCATACCCAGCGTCACCCCATAGCCCCCCTGCACCCATGGGTGCCCCATACCCAGCGTCACCCCATAGCCCCCTGCACCCATGGGTGCCCCATACCCAGTGTCACCCCATAGCCCCCCACCCCCAAGGCTGCCCCTTGCCCCCCGGCACCCATGGGTGCCCCCATAGCCAGCGTCACCCCCCCACCCCCTGCACCCATGGGTGCCCCTTGCCCAGTGTCACCCCATAGCCCCTCACACCAAGACCACCCCTTCCCCACCCCACCCCCCACCCACCCCCCGGCACCCATGGGTGCCCCCCAGCACCCTCACCTGCTGGTCGGGCTGCATCTTGCGTCCCACCAGGCGGAAGGCGTTGGTGCCAGGGTGGTGGTAGAGCTGGACGCAGCTGAGGGTCTGGGGACCCCCCCCCAGCTGCCACCCACTGCTTGTGGGTGTCATCGTAGAGCAGCACTGAGGCCCGGGCGCTGCACAGCACCGTCTCGCTGCCGGGGGAGGCAAGGGTGGGGAGGCGCCCAGCAGGGGGGGCAACCCCTGTGGGGTGGGACCCCCTGGGTGCTGACGCCCCCCCCAACATGGGCACCTCCATGGGTGCTGACCCTCCCCCCCCCCTAGCATAGGGGCCTCCATGGGTGGGACCCCCTGGGTGCTGACACCCCCTCCCCCCCCAGCATGGGCACCCCCCTGGGTGCTGACCCCCCCCCCTCCCCAGCATGGGCACCCCCCCTGGGTGATGACCCCCCCCCCTCCCCAGCATGGGCACCCCCCCTGGGTGCTGACCCCCCCCCTCCCCAGCATGGGCACCCCCCTGGGTGATGACACCCCCCCCTCCCCAGCATGGGCACCCCCCCTGGGTGATGACACCCCTCCCCCCCCAGCATGGGCACCCCCCTGGGTGCTGACCCCCCCCCCTCCCCAGCATGGGCACCCCCCTGGGTGCTGACCCCCCCCTCCCCAGCATGGGCACCCCCCCTGGGTGATGACACCCCTCCCCCCCCCAGCATGGGCACCCCCCCTGGGTGATGACACCCCTCCCCCCCCCAGCATGGGCACCCCCCCTGGGTGATGACACCCCCCCTCCCCCCCCCCCAGCATGGGCACCCCCCCTGGGTGATGACAACTCCCCCCCCCCCCCCCCCAGCATGGGCACCCCCCTGGGGTGATGACAACTCCCCCCCCCCCCCCCCCCCCCAGCATGGGCACCCCCCTGGGTGATGACACCCCTCCCCCCCCAGCATGGGCACCCCCCTGGGTGCTGACCCCCCCTCCCCAGCATGAGCAACATCCTGGGTGCTGACCCCCCCCCTAACATGGGCACCTCCATGGGTGCTGACCCTCCCCTCCCCTAGCATAGGGGCCTCCATGGGTGGGACCCCCTGGGTGCTGACACCCCTCCCCCCCAGCATGGGCACCCCCCCTGGGTGCTGACACCCCCCTCCCCCCCCCAGCATGGGCACCCCCCTGGGTACTGACACCCCTCCCCCCCCCCAGCATGGGCACCTCCATGGGTGGGACCCCCAGGTTGCTGACCCCCCCCAGCGTGGGCCTCCCCATGGGGGGGACACCCTCACTTTCCCCCAGCACCCAACACCCCCCTTTTTCCTTCCTCTTCTCCACCAGGACCCAGCGTCCGGGCCTGCCCCTCCCCCACTTCCTCAGAGTGCGTCCGGGCCGGCCCCTCCCCCCGCGGGGGGGTGGGACACACCCCACCCCTCCCGCAAAGGGGAAACTGGGGGCGGGGGGGGGGCATCCACCGGGGGGACCCTCCCATTACCGGGGCGGCTCCCAGGGCTCCCCAGTACCAGTTCCCGGTGCTCCCCAGTGCTCCTGGAACCAGTTCCCAGTGCTCCCAGTATCAGTTCCCAGTGCTCCCATTGCTCCTGGTACCAGTTCCCAGTGCTCCCCAGTATTCCCAGTGCACCTAGTACCAGTTCCTGGTGCTTCCCAGTATTCCCAGTGTCCCCAGTACCAGTTCCCAGTGCTCCCAGCGTCCCCAGTACCAGTTCCCGGCACTCCCCATTGCTCCCATTGCTCCCAGTACCAGTTCCCAGTGTTCCCCGATATTCCCAGTACCCCCAGTACCATTTCCCAGTGCTCCCCCCATCCCCAGTACCAATTCCCAGTGCTCCCCCCATCCCCAGTACCAACTCCCAGTGCTCCCCAGTGTTCCCAGCATCCCCAGTACCAGTTCCCAGCACTCCCCATTGCTCCCAGTACCAGTTCCCAGTGTTCCCCAGTATTCCCAGTGCCCCCAATACCAGTTCCAAATGGTCACAGTGCCCCCAGTACTGGTGCTCCCCAGTGCTCCTGATACCAGTTCCCAGTGTTCCCAGTGCCCACAGTACCGTTCCCGGTGCTCCCCCGTTCCAGTGACCTCGGTCCTTCCTAGTGCAAACTCCCAGGGCCAGCTCCTGGTGATTCCCAGTGCTCCCAGTATTCCCAGTGCTCCTAGTACCCCCCAGTACCAGTCCCCAGTGCTCCCAGTGCCACTTCCCCATGTTTTCCAGTGCCCCCAGTGCTCCTACTACCCCCTGGTGCCAGCTCCCAGTACTGCCCAGTGCTCCCAGTGCCAGCTCCCGGTGCTCCCCAGTCCTCCGAGTGCCACTTCCCTGTGCTTCCCAGTGTCACCAGTACTCCCAGTACCAGTCCCCAGTGCTCCCAGTGCCACTTCCCCACGCTTTCCGGTGCCCCCAGTACTCCCAGTACCCCCCGGTGCCAGCTCCCAGTCCTGCCCAGTGCCCACAGTACCCTCCCAGAGCCCCCCAGTACCTCCCAGTGCCACTTCCTTGTGCTTCCCAGTGCCCCCAGTACTCCCAGTCCCAGTCCCCAGTGCTCCCAGCGCCACTTCCCCATGCTTTCCAGTGCCCCCAGTGCCCCCAGTGCCACTTCCCCATGCTTTCCAGTGCCCCCAGTGCTCCCAGTATCCGCTGGTGCTAGCTCCCAGTCCTGCCCAGTACTTCCAGTGCCAAGTCCCGGTGCTCCCCAGTGCTCCCAGTTTCCCGGGCGCTCACCTCATGCTGGTGGCTGCGGCGAGGCACTGGGGCCGGTCCCGGCCCTTCCGGTGGCGGCGGGGGGGGGACCGGCCGGTCCCGGCCCGCGGCCACGCCCCCCATGGCCACGCCCCCGGTACCGGCGGTGCCCGCCTTCTTAAAAGGGCAACGGCTTCGGGTGGTCCCCACCTATCTGGGGAGTGGAGCAGTAACACGCACACACTCCAGTGCCCTCCAAAGCTGTCCAGTTCTGGGGACTGGGGGAACTGGGATGGTGCTGGATAGGCTCTGGGGGGGCACTAGGGGTACTGGGAGAGCAATGGGGGCACTGGGAGGCACCGGGGGGGCTCTAAGGTGATACTGGGGGCACTGAGAGGGCAATGGAGGGCTCTGAGATGATACTGGGGGCACTGGGAGGTACTGGGGGGGCACTGGGAGGGCAATGGAGGGCTCTGAGGTGATACTGGGGGCACTGGGGAGGCACTGGGAGGGCAACGGGGAGCTCTGAGGTAATACTGGGGGCACTGGGAAGACACTGTCGGGACTTTGACAGGTACTGGGCGGCACTGGGGCATACTGGAGTGGATTCTTGAATATACTGGGAGGGGGATTCTGGGCACTCCAAGGAGTCCTGGGTGACGCCAGTGCCCAGTGCCGGTGCCCGATGCCGGTGCCCGGTAGCAGATCCCGGTGCCCGGTAGCCACTGCCAGATCCTGGTGCCAGACCCCTGTACCGGTGCCAGGTCTCGGTCTCGATGCCTGGTACCCGGTCCCAGTGCCCGGTGCCCGGTACCAGATGCCGGTGCTCGGTAGCCGGTGCCGGTGCCCGGTAGCAGACGCCGGTGCCCGGTAGCAGATGCCGATGCAGATACCGGTATCCGGTGCCTGGTAGCAGATGCCGGTGCTCGGTAGCAGATGCCGGTCTCGGTGCCCGGCCCCCCGGTGGGCCCCGCCCCCAGCCCCGCCCCCCCGCCGCCGCCCTTTGTCCGCCGCGGGCCCCGCCATGGCGGTGCGGTGATGCGCGGCGGGGCCGGCCCGGGGGCAACCGGGAGCCCCATGCGGGGGCCGCCGCCATGGGGCAGGTCCTGGGCTTCGCCCACTGCAGTACGCACCGGCACCGGGAGGGGCCGCGGCTCCGGGAGTGGCTGAGGATGGGGCGGCGGGAGGGGCTGGGGTACCGGGCTGGGGCTACCGGGAGGGGCCGGGGGTGGCGGTACCGGGAGTGGCTGGGGGTACCGAGGATGCGGATACCGAGGATGAAGGCACCGGGAGTAGCCGGGTTATCGGGGTACCGGGAGGGGCCGGGGGCACCGGCGATGCGGGTACCGGGGATGAGGGTACCGGGAGGGGTCGGGGATGGAGGTACCGGGATGGGGGTACCGGGAGGGGCCGAGGATGGGAGCACCGCGATGGGAGCGCCGGGAGGGTCCAGGAATGGGGATACCAGGATGGGGCTACTGGGAGGGGCCAGGGATGGAGGTACCCGAGCTGGGAGATCCGGGGCTGGAGGTACCGGGAGTGGCCGGGAATGCGGGAACCGGGATGAGGGTACTGGGATGTGGCGCTGGGAGGGGCCGGGGACGATGAACCGGGCTGAGGGCACCGGGGCTGGGGGCATCAGGAGGGGCCGGGGATGCGGGATCCGATATGAAGGTACCAGAGATGGGGCGCTGGGAGGGGCCGGGACCGGGGGCACCGGGAGGGGCTGGGGGCACCGGAATGGGAAGGGACCGGGGGCACTGGGTCCGGGGCCACCGGGAGAGTCCGGGGCCACCGGGAGGGGCCACCGGAAGGGACTGGGGGCACCGGGCTGGAATGGGGCTGGGGGCACCGGGACAGGGCGTGCCCGGGGGAAGGGGGGCACCCGGGGGGGGGGGGGCATAGGGCCTGGGAGGGTTGGTGCAGGTTTTGGGGCGGGGGGGCACCGTGCACTGCGGGGACACAACAGGGACATGGGGCAGGGGGTGGCCACGCGCCCCCATCCCCCTGCTCCCCCCGCCCCACCACCAGAAGAGGCTCCATCCACGGCTTCCACCACGCCGGACTCCACGGAGGGTGAGCAGGGGCGACACACCCCCCCCCCCCCCCATTTTGGGGTGCACCTTTGTTGAGGGGGGACCATGAGGATGACCCCAACCCCCCCTTCCTTGACCCCTCTGACGGCCCCCCCAGGTGGCAACGAGGAGTCGGACTTCCCCGAGCTGCAGGTGGCATCGGAGCCCCCCGAGGAGGAGGAGGAGGAGGAGGATGAAGATGGAGTGACAGCAGCAGGGGGGGAACCCCGGGGACCCCCCCGGGAACTCACTTTCTCCTACATCGCCTTTCAAGGCGGGGGGTCCTCCAACGAGCCGGCCCCCCGCTGTCGTCGAGACTCCCGTCGGGGCCGCCCACCCCGCCTGAGCTCAGGACTCCCTGGGGGGCCCCTCCGGGGGCCGGACCCCCGCTTGGCTGCCAGAGCCCCCCCAAAACGTCCTGAGGAGCCCCCGCCCCCCCTCGAGGGGCAGCTGGAGGTCGGGGGGGCCCTACCAGAGTTGGGGGGTCCTGAGACTGAGGAGACCCTGATAAGCCTGGGTATGGGGGGGGGGGGGGAGTTGGGGGGGGGCTTGGGGTGGTGAGAATCCCTGGGGCACCCGGGGCGGGGGGCTCATGTCAGGGGGAGGTCCCTGTGGGGGCTGGGGCAATGGGGAGGGGTCCCCAATGTGGGTGGGGTTGTGGATGTGAAGGGGTTTGGGGCACCCCTGGGGGGAGCTGGGGGCGATGGGGGGGACCTGGGGGGGGGGCTCGGGGGGGCCCGGGGCCATGGGGCTGGTGGGCCCCTGACAGCCCCCTGACCCTCCCCCCCTCTTTTCCCACAGCAGCTCCTGCGCCCCCACCCCCGCCCGCAGTCCCTCCCCAATCCGCAGGGGGCGCCTTGCTCCTGCCGCCCCCCGCGCCCCCCCCGGACCCTCCCTCAATCTCGGACCCTCCCCCAGCACCCCCTGAGCAATCACTGAGCCCGCCGGCATCTGATGTCCTGGGTGAGCAGCCAATCAGGGCCCCGGGGCACTGCGGGGGGGTGGGGGGTGGGGGGAGGGGAGATCACGGCGGGGGTGGGGGTGGGGGGGTGGGGATCCGGTTGCAGGGTGGACCCAGGCATCCAGTTGGGATTGGTGGCTAAATATAGGGGTGACACCCCCCTACCCCCCCCCCACCCCAGCAGCACCCGCGGGAGCCATGGAGGGCCAAGGTGGGTGCGGGGGCACCCATGGCGGGGGGGGGGGTGCGCTCCCCGTCCCCGCAGCTGGGGCTGTCACTCGTGGGGGGGGACAGCTGGGGGGGGGCGCCGTGGGGGCACTGGGGAGGGTACTGGGAGGCACTGGGAAGTGCTGGGGGGGGGAGGCTGGGAGTATTAGAGGAGCCCCTGTGGGGCTGGAGGGGGTATGGGGGGGGCACTGGAGGGGAGATACTGGGAAGCACTGGGAGGATCCGGGAGCATTAGGGGGAGCCTGGGGGGCTACTGGAGGGGCATTTGGGAGCGCTGGAGGGGCACTGGAAAGACTGAGGAGATACTGGAGGGGCTCTGGGAGCACTGAGAGCATACTGGGGGCACTGGAGGGGATCCTGGGGGTCACTGGGAGGCTCTGGAGGGGCTCTGGGAGCACTGGGGGGATACTGGGGGGTCTGGAGGGGCTCTGGGAGCACTGAGGGGATAGTGCAGGATACTGAGAGGTGCTGGAGGGAATACTAGGGGCCACTGGGAGGCACTGGAGAGGCTCTGGGAGGATGGAGGGGATACTGGGGGGATACTGGGGGGTCTGGAGGGGTTCTGGGAGCACTGAGGGGATAGTGCAGGATACTGAGAGGTGCTGGAGGGGATACTAGGGGCCACTGGGAGGCACTGGAGGGGCTCTGGGAGGATGGAGGGGATACTGGGGGGCACTGGGAGGGATACTAGGGAGCTCTGGAGGGGCTCTAGGAGCACTGAGGGGTTACTGGGGGGCACTGGGAGGCTCTAGAGGGCTCTGGGGGCACTGGGAGGTGCTGGAGGGGATACTGGGGAGCATGGGGAGGGATACTGGGGGGTGCTGGGAGTACTGAGAGTATACTGTGAGGCACTGTGGGGGATATTGGGAGGCTCTGGAGGGGCTCTGGGAGTACTGAGGGGATACTGGGATATACTGGGCGATAGGGAGGGATACTGGGGGAGCCCTGGGCGCAGCGCTGTGTCCCTGCAGTGTGGGAGCTGCTGTACTGGCGGGCACCGGGGCGGTCGGCGCTGGTGCTGGTTGGGGTGCTGGGCACCCTGGGGTGCCTAGCGCGGTTCAGTGCCATCAGTGTGGGCGCCTACGGGGCGCTGGCCATGCTGGCTGTCACCGTCCCCCTGCGCCTGCATCGTGTTGCCCTGCGAGTGCTGCGCCGCCACCCACCTGAGCCACCCTGCCGGTGAGTGACACCCTGGGGACCCTGAGGGGGCTGTCACCGGCACCCTCCTGGTGCCACCCCCCTGCCTGTCGCTGTCCCCATAGTGGGGGATGGCCCTGATGTCCCTGTCCTCTCACCCAGGGTGGCCCTGATGTCCCTGTCCCTGTGGGGTGGCCCTGCCATCCCTGTGCCCTGTCCCTTCCATCCCCATGACACAGGGTGGACCTGTGGTCCCCATCCCCACCCCATGGCGTGTCCCTGCCACCCCCATCTCCACAGCTGTCCCTGCGGTCCCCATCCCCCCCCCCCGGTTTGTCTCTGTGCTCCCTGTCCCAGTCCCACCCCTGTCCCCATGCAGGACACAGCCGGAGGGGACCGTGGGGCTGAGCCCCGAGGAGCAGCAGCGCTGGGCCCGGCGCCTGGCCCAGCACCTCGTCGCCGCCACCCGCACCCTCACCCGCCTCTTCCTGGTCCACAGCGTCCCCGAGTCCCTCAAGGTGACTGTCACCCTGCAGGGGGGCCATGGGGGGCATGAGGGCACTGGGGACACGGGCACTGAGGACACTGGGGGACATGGGTGGCACTGGGGACATGGGACCATTGAGGGCACTGGGGACACAGGGCCATTGTGGATGTAGGGGGCATGGGGGGGCACAGGGGACGTGGGGACACTGGGGACATGGGGACACAAGGGGCACTGGGAATGGGGACACAGGGCCATTGAGGGCACAGGGGACTCTAGGGACATGGGGGGCACTGGGTGCATGAGGTCCTGGGGGGTGCTGGTGACATAGGGAACATGGAGGACACGGGGGACACAGGGACACTAGGGGATGTGGGGACACCAGGGCATGGGGGTGGAGGGGACACCAAGGGACAGGGGAAGGGGGGGTGCCCCACAAACCAAGGGCACTTGGGGGGGAGGGGCTGGGGCTGGGGTCATGAGGACGCTGGTGGCACGGTGCCACTGGGGTGGTGATGGTGCCACCGGGCTGTGGCCGCAGTTCGCCTTCTTCTTCTACCTGCTGACCTACGTGGGGGCTGTCTGCAACGGGCTGACGCTGCTGGGAGCGGGTACGGCACCAGCACAGGGACACCGGTGGGGACAGGGACATGGGTGGGGATGGGGACGTGGGGGAGGGATGGGAGAGAAGGGACGTGGGTGGGGATGGGGACACGGGTGGGGACAGGGACATGGGGGAGGGATAGGAGAGAAGGGACACGGGTGGGGACAGGGACATGGGGAAGGGATGGGAGAGAAGGGACACGGGTGGGGACAGGGACATGGGGAAGGGATGGGAGAGAAGGGACACGGGTGGGGACAGGGACATGGGGAAGGGATGGGAGAGAAGGGACACGGGTGGGGACAGGGACATGGGGAAGGGATGGGAGAGAAGGGACACGGGTGGGGACAGGGACATGGGGAAGGGATGGGAGAGAAGGGACACGGGTGGGGACAGGGACATGGGGGAGGGATGGGAGAGAAGGGACACGGGTGGGGACAGGGACATGGGGAAGGGATGGGAGAGAAGGGACACGGGTGGGGACAGGGACATGGGGGAGGGATGGGAGAGAAGGGACACGGGTGGGGACAGGGACATGGGGGAGGGATGGGAGAGAAGGGACACGGGTGGGGACAGGGACATGGGGGAGGGATGGGAGAGAAGGGACACGGGTGGGGACAGGGACATGGGGGAGGGATAGGAGAGAAGGGACACGGGTGGGGACAGGGACATGGGGAAGGGATGGGAGAGAAGGGACACGGGTGGGGACAGGGACATGGGGAAGGGATGGGAGAGAAGGGACACGGGTGGGGACAGGGACATGGGGAAGGGATGGGAGAGAAGGGACACGGGTGGGGACAGGGACATGGGGGAGGGATGGGAGAGAAGGGACACGGGTGGGGACAGGGACATGGGGGAGGGATGGGAGAGAAGGGACACGGGTGGGGACAGGGACATGGGGGAGGGATGGGAGAGAAGGGACACGGGTGGGGACAGGGACATGGGGGAGGGATAGGAGAGAAGGGACACGGGTGGGGACAGGGACATGGGGGAGGGATAGGAGAGAAGGGACACGGGTGGGGACAGGGACATGGGGGAGGGATAGGAGAGAAGGGACACGGGTGGGGACAGGGACATGGGGGAGGGATAGGAGAGAAGGGACACGGGTGGGGACAGGGACATGGGGGAGGGATAGGAGAGAAGGGACACGGGTGGCGACAGGGACAGGGCATGGGGACAGGCACAAGGGATGCTGCCTGGCAAGGGGACAGGGTGTGGATATGGCTGGGGGATGAGGGGACAGGGGTTGGGGATAGGAGTAGTGCCTGGGGACAGGGGGGATGACACAGGGATGGGGACAGCACGGGGATGGGGGACACTCAGGGGACAGTGGATGGAGCATGGGGATGGGGGGGGGTGTGCGGTACATGGACAGGGGACAGGAGGGGGACATGGGGACCTGGTGTGACATGGCTCTCCCTGTCCAGGTGTCATCTGTGCGTTCACCTTCCCCGTGCTCTACCGGCACCACCAGGTATGGGGACACGGGGGCTGGAGAGGGTTGGGGACATGGGGGGACACGGGGGATGGAGAGGGTTGGGGACATGGGGGGACACACATGGAAGTCTGCGGAGGGTCGAGGGGTATCCTCTGCCCCCCCCATGTCCCCACCTGTTCCCCATGTCCCCGATGTCCCCAGGCCCAGATCGATCAGTACGTGAGTCTGGTGAGGAGCCACCTGAGTCACCTCCGAGCCAGGTGAGGGCCCCACCCCCTCCCCCCCCCTACTCCAGAGTGCCCCCCGGGGGGTCTTGGGGTGCCCCAGGGGGAGTCTCGGGGTGCCCCGCCCCCCCAACTCCCCTCTGCCCCCAGGATCCAGGCCAAGCTCTCAAGTGCCAAAGTGAAGCCGCGGTGACCCCCCCCTTGTCCGTCCCCCCCAAGGTGACAACTTGGGGGTGGGGGTGGCCGGGGGCCCCCCCACATCGCTCCCACCCTGCATGGGGGGGTGGTCACTCGGGGGAGGTGGGGGTCGTGTCACCCCCTCTGTGTCCTTTCCCCCTCCCCTCTGTGTGTGTGGGGGGGTGTCACACTTTAATAAAAACTCTTGTGACAACCAGGTTTGATTGGGGGGACATGGGGGGGGGGACATGGGGAATGTCGGGGAGGGACAGGGACATGGGGAATGTAAGGACATGGTGGGGCAGGGATATGGGGGACATGTGAGGACATGGTGGGGGGACACAGCTGGGGGGGACATGGGGAGTGTGGGGGGGGCAGGGACATGTGAGGACATGGTGGGGGGACATAGCTGGGGGGGACATGGGGAGTGTGGGGGGGGCAGGGACATGGGGGACATGTGAGGACATGGCAGGGGGACACAGCTGGGGGGGACATGGGGAGTGTGTGTGTGGGGGCAGGGACATGTGAGGACATGGTGGGGGGACACAGCTGGGGGGGACATGGGGAGAGTGGGGGGGCAGGGACATGGGGGACATGTGAGGACATGGTGGGGGACACAGCTGGGGGGACATGGGGGGGCAGGGACATGTGAGGACATGGTGGGGGACACAGCTGGGGGGGACATGGGGAGTGGGGGGGGGCAGGGACATGGGGGACATGTGAGGACATGGTAGGGGGACACAGCTGGGGGGGACATGGGGGGGGCAGGGACATGTGAGGACATGGTGGGGGGACACAGCTGGGGGGACATGGGGCGAGTGGGGGGGGCAGGGACATGTGAGGACATGGTGGGGGGACATGGGGAGTGTGGGGGGGCAGGGACATGGGGGAACGTGAGGACATGGCAGGGGGACACGGTGGACATGGTGGGGGGACACAGGGACATGTGAGGACATGGTGGGGGGATGTAGGGACACAGGGGGGCATGGAGGGGACACAGGGGACAGGGACATGTGAGGACATGGGGACAGGAGGGCATGGGGGACAGGATCATGTGAGGACACGGGGGGACACTGACATATGAGGACATGGTTGGGGGGACAGGGACATGGTGGGGGGGGACATGGGGACACGGAGGGGCACAAGGACCACAGGGGGCACTGGGTCAGGGGCCGTGGGGGGACACGAGTGACACGTGGGGGGGTGGGCACTGGGTCCCCTTCCCCGCAGCCGCTGGGGCTGCGCTGGCTAAGCAGCCGGTGAACGGGGGAGCTCCCGTGACCCCCACCCGTGTCCCTGTCCCCTCCCGTGTCGTCGTCCCCCAGCGTGTGCTCCCCAGCTCCCTCCATCCCGCCTTTCCCGCCCCCCCCCCCCCCCCCCCCGCCGCCCCGGGACCGCGCGGGCATGCAGCGGCGCAGGCCCCGCCCCCGCCCCGCCCCCATTGCCAAGGCCACGGCCGTTGCCGCGCGACGTAAACATAGGACGCCGGACGTGGTGACGTCAGCGGCATGGAACGCCGTCGCCAGGGCGACACGCGCCGTGTTTACTCCGGTCGCGACACGTGGGGACAGGACCGGGCTGGGGACAGCGGGGCGGGGAGGGGGGGGGTGGAGAAACCGGGGAGGAGGACACGTGGGGACGAGAGGGGGGACACCGGGGGGGGACACACACACACACACACCGGGGAGAGGACACCGGGACGGGGGGGTGGGGCCAGGAGGGAATGACATGGGGACACTGGGATAGGGACACCGAGGGCGGGACGGGGACATGGGGACACCGGGACTGGGAAAGCCCGGCCGGGGCCAGGACACCGGGACTGGGACAGCCCGGCCGGGGCCGGGACACCGGGACTGAGACCCCTCCGACCCCGCCCCCCGAGCTGGAGGTGGGGCATGAATGAAGGACGGGGAGTGGATGAATGAATAAGTGAATGAATAAATAAATGAATGAAGGGGCGTGGGAACTGCCCCCTGCCCCGGGTCGCCGTTCCCCCGCCGTGACTCAGCGCCGGTTCCCGCCGGTGACATCAACCCCCGGTGTCAGCCCCGGTCCTGTAAAGGGACCGGGATACCCCCCCGGGACTCTGGTTGCCGACACCCCCATACCGGGAAGCCCCCCCCGGTGCCCATGGAGGGCATGGGGACGGTACTGGGACTCCCCCTGCGGTGTGCCACCACTCGGTACCGGAGACTCCCGGGTGCTCTGGAGCCCAGCCCCGGTGGCGTACCGGAGGGGGGAAGGTGTGCCCCCCCCTCCCGGTAACACCCCGGGGAGCAGTTCCCATCGCGCCGGTACCGGGACTCGGTGCCGATCCTCATCCTCCTCTTGTTACCGAGACCCCCCCTATTATTGGGACTCCCCTTCCGTTACCGGGACACATCCCCCCTCCTTACCAGAACCATCCTTTGGGCCGCAGCGCTGAGTGGGGAGGGGGTCCTGGAGGGGTGTCTCGGTGGGGGTCCCGGGGGGAGGAGGGGATCCCGGGGACGGTTACCGGGTCCGGGGGGAATGTGTGTTACTGGGTGGGGGGCCCGGGATCGGTGGGTGGTCCAGCGGGGGTGTTACCAGTAGAGGGGGATGTCCCGGGGGTGGGAGGATGGGTGTATGGGTGGTCCCGGGGGCGGGTCTGGGGGTGGTGGTGGTCACCGTGTGAGGGGGTCCTGGGGTCGGGGGGGTCGGCGGGGAAGTGGGGGTGGGGTCCGGGAGGGGTGTCCGGGGGAGTCCGGCAGGGGGTGTTACCGGGTAGAGGGGGATGTCCTGGGGAGGGGGGATGGGGGATCCGGGGGATTTACTGGGTGTATGGGTGGTCCCGGGGGGGGGGGTCCGGGGTGGGGGTTACCGGTTGAGGGGGGGCCCGGGGTCGGGGGGGCCCGGCGGCGGGTGTTATGGAGTAGCGGGGGATGTCCCGGGGGGGTGGGGGGTGGGGTCCGGGGGGGTGGTCCTGGGTGTGTTGGGGGTCCCGGGGGTAGGGTCTGGGGGGGTGTTACCGGGGGTGCGGGGCCGTCGCCCCGGACGGTTCAGGCCGTTTCTAGAACCGCGGCGCCCGTTTCTATTAATACGCGTTTCGGCGGCGGCGGCGGCGGCGGCGGCGAAGGGAATCCCTGTGACGTCATTGCTAGGATACCAAACAAACACTCCGAGACAAGCCCATATATGGCTAATTGCGTCACAGGAACTCCGGAGAGGCGGGGCGAGGGATCCCCCCCGTTCCCCGCCCGTCACGGAGCCTCTTAACGGCGGCGACGGCTCCGGGAGCTGCAGAACGACGGTGACAACGGTGGCGACGGCGACTACGGGGTCTGGGGGGTCCCGGGGGGTCCGGAGCGGCGGTGGCGGCTGTTGTGACGTCAGAGAAGGGGGCGGGGCACCGCCGTATAAAGCCGGCGGCGCGGCAGTGAGCAGTTCATTCATAAAAAGCGGAGACCGGGGGAAGCGGCGGGAGCTTTACCGGTACTTTAGCACCGGTGTTGGGGGGGGAGGGGAAAACGAGCTTCTACCGGGCCTCGTAACGACCGAACCGGAGCCTGGGGAAAGGATTTACCGGAGCTTCGAGGGATCAGCCGGGATTTTCCAGCGGAGAACCGGAGCCTGAGAACGGACGTACCGGAGCTTAGAGAGACCAACCGGGACTTTGTAGCAGCGAACCGGAGCTTGGGAACGGACGTACTGGGGCCTTATACCGTAGAACTGGGGGCCTAAACTGGACGAGCGGAGCCTGGGAACGGACTTACTGGGGGTTTATACCGGAGAACCGGGGATCTAGACCAGAGGAGCGGAGCCTGGGAACGGACTTACCAGGGGTTTATACCGGAGAACCAGGGATCTAGACTGGAGCAGCGGACCCTGGGAACGGACTTACCTGGGGTCTAGACCGAAGGAGCGGAGCCTGAGAACGGACTTACCGGGGGTTTATACCAGAGCACCGGAGCTTCGGACGGACCAGCAGAGCCTGGAACGGCAGCACCGGCGCTTCGTACCGGCTTTTACCACGGATGCCCCGGAGCTCATAGCACCGGATCGGGACTTGCCCCCCGCATAACCCCCCTCCCCTTGGCAGAGCCACCCGCGGGGGGACCCCCCACCCCAATCTCGGCGGCGGGGGGGGCCAGGGGCCTGGCGGAGCGGGATGCCGGTAGCCTGAGCCCGCAGCCTTGGCGCGGCGGGGCCGCCCCCGCGCCCCCGGGGCCATGTATCAGGGCTTTCCCGGGGACTACGACTCAGGATCCCGGTGCAGCTCCTCCCCCTCGGCGGAATCCCAGTATCTTTCCTCGGTCGATTCCTTCGGGAGCCCGGGAGCGGCGGCGGCCGCGCAGGTGAGCGTTAAACTGGAGGGGGAGGGGGAGGAGGGGGGAGAGGGGGGCGGGAAGGTGCCGAGGGGGCGGGGTCGTGCGTAAACGCGTGACGCGGTGGAACCCTCCGTGATGACGCGGCGCACGTACGGCGCGCGCGGGGTTTATTTTGGAACGCGCGCGCACGCCGGCCCCCCCCCCTCCTCCCCCCCTTCATTCGTTGCTAAGGGACACGCCCCCTCCCGCTTGGCCACGCCCTTACGCGGCGCTGATTGGCTGAAGCCTCGGAGAGGAGTAGGGGGTCGCCCCACGCGTGAATTGGGGGTGGGTGTGTGTCATAAGTTTTCGGGGGGGGGGGGGCAGTGCGCCCCTCCCCTCACGGTGTAAACGGGGCACCCGGGTCGTGGTTGGTTCAAGTTGTCTGTGTGTCCCCACGTGGAAATGGGGGGAGGGGGTGATGCAGCCCCCGCCCCCCCCCCCCCCCCCCCCAAAAAAAAAAAGCATCCCCGTGTAACTTGGGGGGTGAGGGGAACGGATATCCCCTCCCCCCCAGTGTCGGTGCTACCGGGGGGCAGCTGGGTCAGGTGTCGTCCTCCCTGAATTGGGGAGGGGGGGGATTCATTCCCCCACCCCCAGGCCCTCGTGAGCCAGTGGGGGGATGGGTATCCCCCAGGGTCCTGGTGCAACTGGGAAAGGGGGTCCCCCCACTGTGTGCCCCCCCCCCCCCCATTCCATTTGGTTCCCAGTGTGATTTTTTTTTTTTTTGGGGGGGGGGGGTGTCCCCCCCCTTAGTGTCCCCAGCACCCAGGGTATGAGATCCCAGTTCAAAATGGGGAGGCGCGTGGTCCAGTGAGGGGACCCAGAGCTGCCCCCCTCCCCCATGTGGGCTCTGTTGTGTGTTGGTGAAAAATGGGGAGCCCTGTGCAGCGGGGCGGGGGGGGGGTGTCCTAGGAAGGCCTCGTGCAACCGTGTGTGTGGTGGGGGGAGGGGTGCTTGCACGTTGGTGCTGGGGGGTAGGGAGCTCCTGCACTTCGGTGCTGAGGGGCTCTTGCACGGTTGGGGGGGTGGGGGGTGCGGGGCACAAGGGTGGTGGGTGTTGGTGCCAGGGGCACGAGGATGTTGCGCACATTAGTGCCAGGGAGCTGTTGCACGCCAGTGCTGGGGCACGAGGGCGTTGCACCAGGGAGCCCTTGCACGTACGTGCAGGTGACCTGAGCCCATCACCCCTGACACCCAGCCCCTCTTGCACGCGGGGGGCCACCGTGTGGCAGGGCGCCCCCCAACCATGGGTGTGTCGTCGTCCCTGTCGTCCCGTCCCCCCCCCCCCCCCCCAGTGCCTAACCCCACCGCTCCCTGTCCCCGCAGGAGTGCAGCGGCCTGGGGGACATGCCTGGCTCCTTCGTGCCCACGGTGACGGCCATCACCACCAGCCAGGACCTGCAGTGGCTGGTGCAACCCACCCTCATCTCCTCGGTGGCCCAGTCGCAGCCCCCCGGGGCACCCATGGCGCACCCTCCCCCACCCGTCGATCCCTACGATCTTCCAGGACCAAGTTATTCCACGCCGGGCATGGGCGCCTTCGCCACAGGGTCAACAGCACCACCGGCACGTCCCACCCGCGCCCGGCCCCGGCGCAGCCGCGAGGAGACGGTGAGTGGTGACACCCATGGGGGGGTGATGGGGTGGAGGGGTGACTGGGTGGGGGACAGACACCCATGGGGGGACATGGTGGCCGCTGACTGATGGCCTTGTCCCTCTGGTAGTTGACGCCGGAGGAGGAGGAGAAGCGGCGGGTGCGGCGGGAGAGGAACAAGTTGGCGGCGGCCAAGTGCCGTAACCGGCGCCGGGAGCTGACGGATCGGCTGCAGGCGGTGAGTGCTTGGGGACAGGCTGAGGACAGCGGTGGCATTGCGGCTGGGGGGGTGGCAGTGGCTCCCTGGGGTGGTGGTGTCCCTGGTTGTGGGGATAGGTTGGTGTCCTTGGGGATGGTGGTGTCCCCAGGTCATGGGAGCGTTGCCCTTAGAGCTGGGGACACCAGGTAGGGACAGCAGTGTCCCCAGGGCTGAGGGACACTGGAAGGGGATGATGATGATGATGCACTTGGTTCTGGGGACACCAGGTGGGGACAGCAGTGTCCCCAGAACCAAGGGATGCTGGAAGGGGATGATGGTGATGATACCCTCAAAGATGGGGACAGCGGTGTCCCCAGGGCTGAGGGACATGAAGGGGGGAATGATGATGCCCTTGGAGCTGGGGACACCACGTGGGGACGGTGGTATCCCTAGGGCTGAGGGACACTGGAGGGGACAATGTGCCCAAGACCTGGCTGTGTCAGAGGGGACAGACAGATGCCTGTGGGTGTGCATCCTGAGGGTGTTGCGTGGGGACAACAGTGTCCCCAGCACCAGGGGACACTGGAAGGGGACAATGACATCCCTAGGAGCTGGGGACATCGGAGGGGGACAGGCCACTACCTGTGGGTGCTGGTATGGCAGAGCCAGGCGCATTGCAGGGAGGTGACAAGGTCACAGGAGCTGGTGACATTGTAGAGGACCAAGGCTGTCCCCAGGAGTTGGGGACATCAGAGGGGACAGACTGATGCCCAGGGATGTCTGAGGGGGGCAGGGGACATTGGAGGAGGACCTGGGGACGGTGCTGTCCCCAGGGGCAGGGGACATTGTCTGACTTGGGCATGCTGGAGGGCAACCACCCCCATCCTGGCATCCACAGGCGATGGTGACCCACCCCCCATCCCCAAGGTAGGGACAACTGTGTGCCCGGTCCCCTACTCACCCTATTCCCCCTCCCCGCAGGAGACAGACCAGCTGGAGGAGGAGAAAGCGGAGCTGGAGTCGGAGATCGCGGAGCTGCAGAAGGAGAAGGACCGGCTGGAATTCGTCCTGGTGGCCCACGCCCCTGCCTGCAAGCTCCCATACGAGGACGTCGGTTCCTTGGGTGCCCAGGTGAGCACCTTGGGCAAGGAAGAGCCGGCGGGGACCGTCACCTTCCTCCCCCCGGGGCCGTTCCAGCCGAGCGCCCAGGGTCCCTTCCCCAGCTGCTGCTTCGGGGGTCCCTCAGGACCACCTAACCCATCCTATACGTCTTCGTTTGTGTTCACCCACCCAGAGGGAACCACCTGCGGAGCCTCGCATCAGCGGAGCAGCAGCAGCGACCAGTCCTCGGACTCCTTGAATTCTCCCTCGCTCCTCGCGTTGTGAACGGGGTCCCTCCCCTCCCCACCCAAACCTGGGCACCTCCCCCCTCCCCAGGTGGTGTTTTTGGGGCTTTTTTTTAAAACATTTTTCCTTTTTTATTTTTTTTTTTCACCCCTTTCCCCTTGATTTTTAGTTTTTTTTGCACATCCGTAGGCCCAGGGGTTGGGTGTTGGTGAGGTTCTGGTGCCTGGATGGAGGGTGGCTGTGTGGTGGAGGTGGCCATGTGATGTGGCACCATCGTTCCTGTGGCATCCAGGCTGCTTTAGAGGTGTCCCGTCCCCATCCCCATCATCCCATGGGGGTTTTGCACCATCTCCACACATTTGGAGATGTTCCTGCCTGATTTCCACCACCTGGGGGATGTTCCTGTGGTGTCTCAATCACCTTTGAGGTGTCCATCCCTGATCCCCATCATCCATGGGGGTTTTGCACCATCTTAGTCATTCTGGAGATATTCCTGCCTAATTTCCACCACCTGGGGGATGTTCCTGTGGTGTCTCAATCACCTTTGAGGTGTCCATCCCTGATCCCCATCATCCATGGGGTTTTTGCACCATCTTAGTCATTCTGGAGATATTCCTGCCTGATTTCCACCACTTGGGGGATGTCCCCGTGGTGTCTGCATCACCTTCGAGGTGTCCGTCCCTGATCCCCGTCATTTCATGGGGGTTCCTGCAGTGTCTCCATAATTTTGGAGATGTTCCTACCTGATTTCCACCACCTGGGGGATGTGCCCATGGTGTCTCCATCACCTTAGAGGTGTCTGTCCCCCATCCTTGTCATCTCATGGGGGTTTTTGCAGCATCTCCATTGCTTTGGAGATGTTCCTGCCTGATTTCCACCACCAGGGCAAGGTTCCTGTGGTGTCTCCATCACCTTAGAGGTGTCTGTCCCTGATCCCTGCCATCTCATGGGGGTTTTGCAGCATCTCCATAGCTCTGGAGATGCCCATGTTTGATTTCCACCACCTGGGGAATGTCCCCGTGGTGTCTCTATCACCTTAGAGGTGTCTGTCCCCCATCCTTGTCATCTCATGGGGGTTTTTGCAGCATCTCCATCCCTCTGGAGATGTCCATGCCTGATTTCCACCACCTGGGGGATGTCCCCGTGGTGTCTCCATCACCTTGGAGGTGTCCATCCCCAATCCCCATCATCCCATGGGGGTTCCTGCGGCATCTCCATCCCTCTGGAGATGTTCCTACCTGATGTCAGTCGCCCCAGCAAGGTCCCTGTGGCATCTGTGACACTTCAGAGGTGTCTGTGCCTGATCTCCGTTGTTCTGGGGGGCTCCCTGTGCCATCTCCATCCCTTTGGAGACGTCCATGCTGTATGTCCCTCACCCCGGGAAGGTCCCTGTGTCATTTCTGTTACACTGGAGATGTCTGTGTCATCTCCATCACCCTGAGGGGGGTGTCCATGGGGCATGTCCTTCACCCTGGAGATGTTGGTGCCACATCTCCATCTCCCTTGGGAGAGTCCCTGTGGCAACTTCATCACCTTCGAGGTGCCTGTGCCACCGCTGCACCAGTCCATGGGGGTCCCTGCAGCATCTCCAACCCCTTGGAGATGCTTCCGTCCAAACTCCATCACCCTGGGGGGATCTGTGTGCACCATGTGCCATCTCCACCCCCACCCCCCATGGTCTTCATGCTCCATACCCCCATTCCCTTGGGGGTCCCAACCCCACCACTGATGCCAGGTCATAGGGAGATGCCCCCCCTCCCCCCCCACCCCCCCAACACCTCCAGCACCCACAATGGTGGGTGGGCTCCCAGCCTGCTTGTCCCCCACCCAACTGTGACCACCTCTCCCCCCTCCCCCCTCCCTGCACGGGTCCTGCTGGTGACTCTGGCACCCCCAACCCTGCGCCGTGTTTCCCCCACCCACCCCACCCCCC
Organism: Falco punctatus; assembly: GCF_963210335.1. Taxonomy (NCBI): domain Eukaryota; kingdom Metazoa; phylum Chordata; class Aves; order Falconiformes; family Falconidae; genus Falco; species Falco punctatus. Next base: position 254,454 of record NC_137602.1, on the reverse strand, counting down.
GTGACCAAGCTTTGCCAGCGTTGACTCTGTCCTCTCTCTATATTATATATATATATATTTTTGTTGCGTGGGGCTGCCAGCCCCCGGGAGATGTTTAATTTTTTATTATTATTAATTATTATTATTAATTATTATTGCCTGTGCTGTATTTGTGACTGTTCTGGGGGCAGCTCGGTGCCCCCCTCCATGTCTGCGCTCCACCCATCCCAATGTGGCCAATAAAGCAGCTTTGGATCGGCCCCACGGCTCTTCTTTTTTTTTTTTGGGGGGGGGGGGGGGGGGGGCATGCGGTCACCAAAGGGTCCTGGGGGGGAAATGGGTTGGGGGGCTGCTGGGGGAGAGGTGTTTGACTAGGTCCTTTGGGGGGATGGGGCTTGAGGGTCATGGAGGGATGTAGGTTGAGGGTCTTCAGGGATGCGGTTTAAGGGTCCTTTGGGGCTGTGGCTTGAAGGTCTTCAGGGCTGTATCTCGGGGGTCTTTAGAGCCATGGCTTGAGGGTCTTCAGGGACGTGGCTCAGGCACCCTGGGGGACAAGGAGCACCAGCGTGATGAATCCATGGAGCTTCTGGGGATGTGGAGCCCTTGGGTGGGGGGTCCCTGAGGACATGGAGCCCCTTCCCCCATCAGAGACCCTTCAGCATGTGGGGCTGTGGGTCGGGGGGTACGTGGGGGAGAGGAGACCCCTGGGAACATGGAGTTCGGTGGGAGTGTTCTCCCCATTGGCCCACCCACCTGCCAATCAACTGTAAAAACGGGCGGACTTGCTGCCATGGTTAAGAAAGGGCCACGCCCCTAGCGCCTGCAGTTCCAATGGTGGCCGCCAGGAGGAGCCATTCTGCTCAGTTTGGGCGGTCCTTGCCCAGTTCGGAGGTCCTTTCCCAGTTTGGGGGGTCTCTATCCAGCCAGGGGGGGAGATGTCTCTTCTCTGGGGGCATCTTTTCCTAGTTTGGGAGCTCCCTGCCCAGTCTGGGCGTCCCTGCCCAGTTTGGGGAGTCCCTGCCCAGTCCTGGGGAGGGGGTGTCCCTGCCCAGTCTGGGGGCATCTTTTCCCAGTTGAGTGGGGGTGTCTCTGCCCAGTTTGGGGGGTCCCTGCCCAGTTCAGGGGGGGGGGGGGCACTTCCCATTCTGGAGGTATCTCTGCCCATTCTGGGGGTGCCTGCCCAGCTT